>NW_024068098.1:0-249180 GCF_009389715.1 Phoenix dactylifera | reverse complement strand
GTGATCTTAGAAGTTCTTCCAATTGCAATGTATTGAGGTCATTTGCTTCTTGAATTGCTGTTACTTTGACCTTCCAAACTCTTGGTAGAGACCTGAGAATTTTTCGCACTAAATCAGAGTTAATATATGACTTTCCTAAACTTTTTAGTCCATTTATGATTTCTGTGAATCGAGTAAACATTTCAGTTATGGACTCAGTGGACTCCATTTTAAACAATTCATACCTATGAACTAATATGTTTATTTTTGACTCCTTGACTTGATTAGTTCCTTCATGTGTGACCTCTAGTTTATCCCAAATTTCTTTCGCAGAGATGCATGTAGATATTCTATTGAATTCACTTACATCTAGTGAACAGTAAAGTACATTTCTTGCTTTTGCATTTAGTTGTGCTAGTCTTCTATCACCCTCATTCCAATCCATTTCTGGTTTGGAAATGAGTGTGCCCTCTATACTAATTGTGGGTGTGTGTGGTCCTCTAGTTATGATATTCCACAATTCATAGTCTAGAGCTTGAATGAATATCCTCATCCTAGCTTTCCAGTATATGTAATTTGAGCCATTAAACAGAGGAGGTCTATTTGTGGATTGCCCCTCACTCATAGAACATCCTACTTGGGTTGTCATGATCTTTGTCTCTTGATTGTGAGATCAACAAATACTATGTGAGCACCTCGCTCTGATACCACTTGTTGCCCAAGGTGACAAGCCAAGAGGGGGGAGAGGTGAATTGGTTTCTCTAAATTTTTACTATCTTAATTTAGTCAATCGATGAATGAGTGAAATTTAGAAACAATACACAATGTAAACACGCAACAAGTATAGTGGTTCGGTGCTCTCCTAAGAACCTACGTCCACTCCCCAAGTGATCCCTTGGGAATTCACTATAATCCCACGGATTACAGTTGGATTATTTTCCGGGCTCACAATCCAAAAACCTTTACACTTTGGTTTTTCGGGATCACCAAGAGCCTATGTTGGTTTTACGGGCTCACCAACGAACCTTTACAAGTGGTTTTACGGGCTCACCAACAAACCTATACCGTTGGTTTTACGGGCTTCACCAACAAATCTTTACAATGTGATTAAAAGGAGAAGAAAGTTGAAACTTCTAAATGAGCAAATATAACAATTGTAAGCTACAAGGAAGAGTTTAGAATATAGTTATCGCTTGATGAGACTTCTTTCTTCTTTGTCAAGAAATGCTTCACTCTTCAAGGGTGGATGGAGCTCTTAATGTCTCTTGAAATCTGCTCAACCACTTCCTTTGATTCTTTGAATGAAGCACTTGGATGAAGAAGATTAGGTCACTTGTCTCTCTTGTGTAAACTTTGATATTTGGATGTTTTTTCTGATGAATAGTGTCCCTTTAAATAGTTTTCCTCATCCATTGGACACCCCCATTGGTCAGATTTCAGAAACTAGCCGTTACTTGCTGTTGGGAGGACAAAAAGTACTTCTGCAGAACTAGCCGTTATGCTTCTGCCTGTGCTTAGGTCGACCCAAACTTTTCTGGGGTCGACTCAAACCACTGTTCATCAGACTTGGGGTCGACTCAACTTTCACTGGGGTCGACCCAACTTCACTTGGGTCGACTCATGCAACATTGGGGTCGACCCTCTCAGAAAATACAAAACCTTGTATTTCAACCTTCCTTCACTTGGGTCGACTCAACTCTTTTTGGGCCGACTCAAGGATCAGTTGGGTCGAATCAATTTCCACTTGGGTCGACCCTCTCAGGGATTCCAGAGAACCGATTTTGAATGACATAGCCTTTGGGTCGACTCATGTTCAGTTGTGGTCGACTCAAGGTTGGGTCGACTCAATTCCATTTGGGTCGACCCTCTCAGGGATTCTAGAGAACTGTTTTCTTGAGGCTTGAAGATGGGATCGACTCAGCCTTTACTTGGGTCGACCAAGTACTGTCATCCGTGCCATTTTTGCAGAAGTGTGCCAGATGGTTCCTTGATGTGCCGGGATCGACTCCACCAATCTTGGGGTCGACTCATTCCACACTTTGCTGCAACTTAGGGTTAGATTCATCCATATAATCAATAAAATATTCTTCAAGCAATTTTGAATATATGTCATGGTGGTGCTATATACTCTCAACAATAAAATTACTATTATCCCCTTGAGAGTACGTTTTACTTAAAACTTTGCCGAATTAGAATTTAGAATTCATTATCATTCTTCAAGCAAATTTTATCTCATTATTAATCATTGAAATACATCTTGATCTCATTCTACTAATGTACAGAGACTGACGAACTTAGTAATGATGTATCATATTATCTTGTAAAATTTAATTAGATATTCCTTCAATGGTTGAGTTAATCATCAAAATACCACTATCATCCTCAATCTTCTCCTTTTTGATGATTACAAAATATTGAGTATGAGCAGATTATTACTTAAGTTAAAATCCGTTTTTAGAAGAGCTCAAGTTGCTGAATTTCAGCTTTTCAAATTTGAGAGTGAAGTCTCCTCCTTTTTCATCCAAATATTGCCAATTTGAACTTTTTGATTTACTCCCCCTTTCTTTTATATTTGGTTAAAGATGAAACTTTAAAAATTTGAGATAAAACAAGAGTTTCAGATTATGTATCGAGGTATGAGAAGTACGTGCCAAATTCTGAAATTTGATTTCAATTTGAGACTTTAACCTTTTCATTGTTACATATTACTCCCCTTAAGTGTATAATCTTTCCTATTATCATTTTCAATCTTGTTTATCAACTTATTTCTTTCCTTACTTCTCCCCCTTTTTGTTATCATCAAATAGGTGCATGGCAATAGATAAGTAGACACAGTAAATAATAAACATTCAGATTTTACTGATCAAACATGGAACATTGTAGTATATTAACACCAAAAATACAATGTTTTTAAATCAAAGTGCAAAGTACATGATCAACACAAAATACATATGAGAATTAGATAAATCCTAGGCACTGATCAAGGTGCTAACATCAGCCTAGGGGGTATCTAATGGCTTGTGATCTAGTTCTCATCCTCCTAGCATAAGTAGCGAGAGGAGGTCGAGCCTGATAGGGCTGAGTCTGGCGTGGACCTCGCTGAGCTGGATGACTCTGTGCCGATACCTTTGACTCAGCTGCTCGGGGCATAGATGAACCATGAGCCTCTCTCTCTCTCCGTAATACTCCTACCTGCTCTCTGAGACGCTAATCTCAGCAGTCATGCTATCCATCCTGCTCCATATCCCATCAGAGAGAGTCCTCACCTGAGCTGATACAAGCTCAGTCATCCTACTCCAAAACTCCTCTGTACATCCCGTAGGTGTGGATGACAAAGGTCCAGTCTCTGAAGGTGCTGTAGGATGATCCGCAGGCTCCTCATCCTCAGGGATGAGGTCTCCAATCTCTGGTGCATCACCCTCTGATGCATGTATCCCAGCTCCTGCACGCACCCACTGCCCATTCACCTTCTCATAACCCATGTGAATAAAGGATCGTGCAGTGTACGTGTCAGTAAATAGTAGATGCTTGGAGATCTCTTCCTCTACTAATATGTCATGCTGTCGAAAGATCAGGGTGAGTATCATACCATAGGGCAAGGAGACTCTCGAATTACATATAACCTTTTTCATCTGTCTGATCATCATAGCTGGGAGATTCAGGGGAATGCCCTGAATAATGTGCTCCATAATGACTAAGTCTCGCTCAAAAATGAGATCAAATCTCCCACTCTTCGGAATTAAAATTCGATCTATGAAGTTGTGCAACAACCTCATCTCAGCTGAAAGAGAGCTTGCTATCACATTTTCAGAATAGTCGAAATCATCGTTCTCAAGAATCAATTGTAGAGCTCTCAACTTGTTTTCAGGTTTTTTCGGTGTAGCTCCTTCGTAGGGGAGATGAAGCAACTCACTCAAGCTTTCTTCTGAAACCCTAACCCTTACTCCTCGAACTTCAGATATAAGCCCTCCCATTCCAACTTTCAGAAAGGCATAGAACTCACGAACCAACCCAGGGTAGATCACCATATTTAGGGAGCAAAGATACTCCCATCCTTGCCTTCGGATCCAATCACCCAACCAGAATCCTTCTTGATCCAAGAACTCGAAGTGGATCCTTCTTCCCGTGGTAACCGGTTTTTCCGCATATTTTGCAAGTTGGACTGAAGGAGAGGGAGGAGGAGGAGGCTCTACACGTGTCTCACCTTGTGGAGGCACTGTAAAAGACCCTCTAGCATTTCTTTCAACACGGGTGGTCCGTGAAACTCTCCCGGATCGCTTGGCTACGGCTCGCTTGGGTCCCATTCCTTCAAGATCTTGATCTAATAGCTTGGGGAAACTTCCTTCTACTGTTTGGAGATGATTGAAAGAGATTGGAGAGTGGAAATAGGGTTTTAGGAAGAGGACAAGATGAAACAGTGCCCTAATGTCGCTCATGGGTCCCCCTTTTAAAAGTGGGGTCCCGTCGTTGGGTCGACCCCAGATTTTTCTTGGGTCGACTCAACGTTGGGTCGACCCCATTCTGGTTTGGGTCGACCCTAGTTCAGAAAATTTTTTTTCTCTTCCTTTTCTTTCTAAAATTCTTCCTTTCCTCCAATCCTTATAAATTCTTACTGGGACAATGATACATGAGTAAGGAATCTATAGATGATTAGTTTGACTAATGTTTCATGGATTTTTCGAAATGGGACGAGAGTATCATGAGACTACTTGCTCCTTCTTATATCTCCTCGATCAAAGGGATCACATATACCTAATTCCCTCCTAAGCATGCAAAACCTGTCTTCACTTAAAGGTTTTGTGAATATGTCAGCCAATTGTTTCTCGGTACACACATGCTCAATACATATATTTTCATTTTGAACATGATCTCTAATAAAATGATACCTTATTTCAATATGTTTGGCTTTAGAGTGCTGAACTGGATTCTTGGTAAGGTTAATGGCACTAGTGTTATCACACTTTATAGGAATGTTATCTAGCTTAATTCCATAGTCCTCTAGTTGTTGCTTGAGCCAAAGTACTTGAGCACTGTTAGGATCCCACATATGCCATGAAAATTCAAAATAATTTTCAGATTGCAGCGGAAAAAACTATGCGGGATCCGTTCATCGCATGAATGTATTTTAAAACCATTTGTTTGTAGATAGATTAGAATTAAATTATTTTAAACTATTTTAAAATCATTAAGAAGATTAGATCTTCACCTTGTGCGGGTAGATGGCCTCTGCAAATCTGATTCACGTGGATTTGTAGAAGGTTCGATGGAAGCCGCACACACGTCCGGCCTCTACGGGTATCCACACGAGGTAATGATTCGATCGAAGCCTACGTATCTCCCCAGGGTGCTAGCTTCCTTGCAGAGATGGCTTTTGATGGATGAAGTCCTCCCTTTCAATCAACTCTTGAATGCCTAGGGAGGTGGAGGAAGAAGGACGGATCAAAGGGAACAAGAACAAAACACTTTCAGCCTTTTCCCTTTTCTTTTGTTGGAACCAAGAATGAAGAAGGAGGAGAGCCACCAAGGATTCTTCTTCCTCTTCTCTTGCTTGCGGATGAAAGGAGGAGGAAGGGGATGTTTTTGCTGCCGTGAACACCAAAAGAAGGATAAGAGGATGGGCCGAACCCCTCCTCCTTTTATTTCTCCATGAGATAAGGATGAGCTCCTAATTTTTAGGAGCTCACCCTTATCTCCCCAATTCGGCAGCAAGGAGGGGCTTACGCCCCTCCTTTTTCTTCATCGCAATTCCCAAGGGGAGGGGCGTGGGCCCCTCCCTCAAGTCCAATTATATCTCCCATTTAATCAAATTAAAAAGTGATTTAATTTGGGTCCATTGCATGAGTCTAATCCTAGTCAAAATAGGATTTTTATGAACCCATTTCAATTTCCTCCAAATCCTAATCTAATTAGGATTTAATTGAACCATGACTCTATTAAACTCTTCAATCCTAATCCAATTAGGAGTCATAAAATTAATTAGATTAAATTTAAAATTAATTAGGACTTAAAATAATCCTAATCTAATTAGGACTTATTAAATTTCAGCCCTAAGACAATTAGGACTTTAGAAATCCTATTCCAAATAGGATTCTAATTTAATTTGAAATCCTAATCCAATTAGGACTCCAAGGATCCTACTCCAAGTAGGACTCATGATCAAGTCCATTTAATTAAATTTAATTAATTAAATTAAATTGCAATCCGATTGCAATTGTTCCTTCTTCCAACCACTAACTCTTAGCGGGTTATCCATTTATCAATCTAATTGATTATTTGTGATTCCTAATCACATTCAACCATCGGATCGGTCATTAACTCTAATGTGTGTGACCCCATAGGTTCCATTCTGACTGGTAGTGAGATATATTGCGATCTCTATCACAATATCATTGAAAACTCCTTTCAATGGGTTGAAACAATTTCAACTCAACTCATCAGGGTTTATCGACCATCAAGATGATCCCTGTGAGTCTCACCATCCACCAGTGACACCTAGCAGTATGTAGTGGCCATCCAGCAGAATAGAATAATGAACCTCTAGGTGCAGTTATCGTATGATACAGTCCTTCTATCGTGGATCCCTACAGACCGGAGGTCATGGATAACTCGTCAAATCCCGTCGTCTGTCATATGTCTAGATTTATTCGACTTGAGTTCGATAGTGGAAAACTCTTTCTCCACTGTATATTATTGCCCTGGCCAAGGTCTTAGAACTCTGTCTAATAAATCACATAGGATCACTCCTCTTCTATCAAGGTCGATAGATTCCATGTAAGTGCATACCCTACTCCTATAGTGAACCTACTGCAGCCAATCTACACAACAAGAACCCATATGACTAGAGACTATGTATATGTGCAGTCAAACTACAATAACCTCACTGTGAGTAGCCGAAGCACCGCAGGTCAAAGGACCAGTCACACTACTGCAACATCAAGTAAGTCACTGACGAGTGGATAGACATCCAAGTGACTTCTTGTCTTGGTCACGCTTAGTACCCTTATTCTCTAACAAGCACCTGCACTCTCACTTCAGTGTCCCTACACTGTGGACTCGAGTCTCGTCCATCCATAAGGAAAGCGATCTATGCACTGATCGGATCGATCACCGTCCTTGTGATGATCCATGGATCAGGAGCATTTAGAAATTAATCACCAATGATACATGGCTCAAATTCTCAACTCTTGAGAATATGTATCATCATCTTATTAATTTCTTGGATGATTCATAGACACATAAACAATATGAATGAAAAGATGCCCATTTATTATTCAATAATAATAAAGTCAAGTACAAATTTATATCCCAGAATAAATAATGTGTCTACCAGATTAGCTTCTAGGGCATACATCTAACAATCTCCCACTTGCACTAAAGCCAATCAGCCATATATCTAAGTCCCATCTTCTCAAGGTGGGCTTCAGACTTCTGCTGACTTAGCTGTTTAGTGAGCGGGTCTGCCACGTTGTCCGCGGAGTCTACTCTCTGTATCTCGACATATTTCTTCTCGAGATAGTCGCGTATGAGGTGGAAACGCCGCTCTATGTGCTTGGACTTCTGATGAGACCTTGGCTCCTTAGCGAGAGCTATGGCGCCATTATTATCGCAGTAGAGTGTGATGGCATCTGATGGCATTACATCTAGCTCTGCAATGAATTTCTTGAACTAGAAGGCTTCCTTTGCAGCTTCAGAGGCGGCGATATACTTAGCTTCCATGGTAGAATCAGTAATGATCGGTTGTTTGAAACTCTTCCAATTTACCGTACCACCATTGCACAAGAACACATATCCAGATGTAGACTTTCTATCATCAATATCAGTCATAAAGTCTGAATCTGTGTATCCTTCTACCTTTAACTCCGATGCTCCTCCAAAGACCAAGAACAAATCTTTAGTTCTTCTTAAGTACTTAAGAATGTTCTTCACAGCTGCCCAGTGCTCTTCGCCTGGATTCGACTGATATCTGCTAGTGACACTCACAGCAAGGGCTATATCAGGTCGTGTACATAGCATGGCATACATGAGGCTCCCTATTACAGAAGCATAAGGAATCCTGCTCATGTGTTGAATCTCTTCAGATGTGTTGGGGCACATCCTTTTGGAGAGATGAATCCCATGCCTAAAGGGTAATAGACCCCTCTTGGAGTTTTCCATACTGAACCTCTTCAGTACCTCCTCTATGTACATCTTCTGTGATAGGCCAAGCAACCTCTTAGATCTATCTCTATAGATCTTAATCCCCAAAATGTAGGATGCTTCCCCAAGGTCTTTCATGGAGAACTCTTTTGACAACCAGATCTTGACCGAGGTTAGCATGGGAAACATCATTCCCAATCAAGAGGATGTCATCCACGTACAGTACGAGGAACACGACAGCACTCCCACTAACCTTCTTGTAAACACACGGTTCCTCTTCGTTCTTAATGAAATCAAATGATTTGATTGCATCATTGAAACGAGTATTCCAGCTCCGAGATGCTTGCTTTAGTCCATAGATGGACCTTTGCAACTTGCAGACCTTGTGATTTCCATCACTGGAAGTGAAACCCAAAGGCTGCCCCATATAGATATCTTCATCAAGATATCCATTTAGGAAAGCAGTTTTCACATCCATCTACCATATTTCATAATCATGAAACGCTGCGATGGCAAGCAATGTTCGAATGGATTTTAGCATGGCTACAGGTGAAAAAGTCTCCTGATAGTCAATGCCTTCGCGCTGACTATACCCTTTCGCCACTAGCCTTGCCTTATAGGTCTCTACCTTTCCATCCGAACCTATCTTCCTTTTATAGATTCATTTGCATCCAATAGGTACTATACCTTCTGGTGGATCTACTAAGGTCCAGACTTGGTTGGAATACATGGAGTCTATCTCTGACTTCATGGCTTCCAGCCATTTCTCGGAATCGATATCTGATATCGCCTCGTTGTAGGTATTGGGATTCTGTACATGTTCCCTATCTCCCATGAGAAACATTTCCTCGGTGTTCTCTACTAATATACCTAAGTATCTATCGGAAGGATGGGAGACCCTACTAGATCTACGAGGTGGAGGAGGTACTATGTGTACTGGCTCTATGTGAATTGGTTCTATAGGATCCATTACTTGTTGCTTTTCAGAGACTTTCTCTTCAAGCTCAACTTTCCTCTCACTGCCTCTATCAAGGATAAACTGTTTTTCCAGAAAGACGGCATGTCGGCTCACAAACATATTGTGATCCTCTGAGATGTAAAAATCGTATCCTAATGACTCTTTAGGATATCCAATGAAACGAGCACTTATGGTCCTAGGCTCTAACTTGTCCGCCTGTAGTCGCTTGACGTGGGCCGGACATCCCCAAATCTTGAGATGACCAAGACTTGGCTTCTTACCATGCCATATCTCATACGGTGTGGTAGGAACGGATTTAGAGGGAACTCTATTCAATAAATAAATCACGGATAATAAGGCATCTCCCCAAAGAAACATAGGTAGATCAGTGAAGCTCATCATGGATCGGACCATATCCAATAGAGTCCGATTCCTCCTCTCTGACACCCCGTTGAGTTGAGGTGTACCCGGAGGCGTCCATTGTGAGACTATGCCATTCTCCATGAGATAGTCCCGAAATTTCCCACTAAGGTATTCTCCTCCTCGATCTGATCGAAGAACCTTAAGAGTTTTTCCAGTCTGTTTTTCTACTTCATTTCTGAACTCTTTGAACTTTTCAAAAGACTCAGATTTGTATCTCATAAGATACACATACCCATATCGTGAATAGTCATCGGTAAAGGTAATGAAGTATGAATAACGACCCCTGGCTAGCACATCAAATGGGCCACACACATCAGTGTGTACCAGGATAAGTATTTCAGTGGTCCTCTCCCCATATCCTACAAAGGGTAATCTAGCCATTTTTCCTTGAAGACAGGACTCACAAACTGGATATGACTCGGAAGTCAATGGGCCAAGAAGCCCATCTTTCTCCATTTTGTTCATTCTGTCCTCTCCAATACGGCCAAGCCTGAGGTGCCACAAATACTTCTGGTTTATCTCATCTCTGGATCTTTTAGATCCTATGGCACTCACTACTTGCTCAGACACATTCACAGACACATCAATATGCAAGTGATAGAGACTGTCAATCATGAAACCACGTGCAACTAATTTATTTTTGAAATAAATAGAACAACAGTCTTTGTCAAAGGTCAAAACATGACCATCCTGTGCTAAACACGAAATAGAAATCAAATTTCTGCTAGCATCAGGGACATAATAACAGTCTCTAAGCAATAAACTAAATCCAGACGGTAATCGCAGAGGGTAGGTGCCCACAGCTACAGCAGCAACTCTTGCCCCGTTGCCAACCCGAAGGGTCACTGCACCTTCCGCCAGCCTCCTACTTTCCTTTAGACCCTGCATAGTAGTGCACAAATGAGCACTAGAACCAGAATCTATAACCCAACTAGAAGTAGAAGAAACCGTAAGGTTAGTTTCAATTACGAGCAAGTCTAACATACCTTCAGAAGATGTGTCCTTTTTGTTCTTCGGGCTCTCGAGGTATGAAGGACAGTTCCTTTTCCAGTGGCCGTTGACGTTGCAGTGAAAACATTTTCCTTTGTCATCAGCCTTTTTCTTATGAACTTCTTTCTTAGGCTTTTTGTCTTTCTTGTGCTTCTTTGCAGGCTTCTTTTTCTTCCAAGTAGACTTTCTCTTGGAACCAGAAGTCAGCTCAGCAGCCAGAATTGAGCCCCTTGAACCTTTCAAGGCCCCTTCAGTAGTTACCAACATATTCAACAATTCGGTCTTAGTGCATTCAATTTTATTCATATGGTAGTTTACTATAAACTGACCAAATGAATCAAAAAGGGATTGCAGGATCAGATCTATCTGCAATTCCTTATGCATGGACATACCGAGCTTCTCAAGCTCCTCAAGGTCCTTGATCATAGTCAAACAGTGATCGTGGACAGACTGCCCCTCGCGCATCTTTGCCTTGAAGAGCCTCTTGGACACTTCAAAGTGTGCAGTGCGGCTCTGCTCACCATACAACTCTTGTAAATGAGCCAGTATTTCCCTAGCAGTCTTCATGTTCTCATGCTGGCATTGAAGTTCATTAGTCATGGATGCCATGATGTAGCACTTGACCCTAATGTCGTCATCTGTCCACTTTTGATGCGTCTCACGCTGATCATCAGTAGGACGTGCTGGTAATCTGGGGATATCGTTCTCGAGCACATACCCTAGTTTCTCACAATTTAGAACAATTTTAAGGTTTCTAAGCCAGTCTTTATAGTTGGTTCCGGTCAGTCTGTTGGTCTCAAGGATTCGGGTCAAAGGATTTGAAGCTGACATTGTGATCTGTAGAGATTAAAGATTCTAGTTAGACTTTGTACTTGAACTTAATTTGTTCTAGAGACTTTTAAAACAAATATGCTCCCACTATTTTTTCGAATCCCTCATACTCCCCTGATGGAGAAACGAAAACCCTACGCGACTAGAATTTTTAGTGGGTACTGCGGTCTCACTGATTTACATGCCGCCTCACCTAACAGTTATTGGTGACATATAAATGGATGAGTGTACAACTCTTGTATAATGCTTCTCAAGCATATTGCAGTGGTACTGGTCTCTAAGTGATGAAGACCTCACCTAACAGTTATTGGTCCCATTACTTAGTTAAGTCAGACCCACCGTATAACCGCAGAAATAAAGTCGTCATCGGGTCCTCACCTAACAGTTATTGGTGCCCAACCCCACCTTTACCCCACAACATCTCATGTCTAATAGAGAGGTCCAGTCCTCCGATGCAACTTGCCCACTGTGTCCAGCCGAGACAAATCAACACCGAAAAGACTTTAACAGCTCTACTACGGTGGAAGATCTATGGACTTAATATTGCATAATCAAGTCTTAGTGTTTGCAACTTGAGTTCTTCATAAGAGGTAATCGAACAATTGGCCAGGTAAGCATGTGGGAGGCTCCCCTTACTCAGAGAGTAAGGTCCTAATTAAGTAACCACCTTATAGGCTTGCCTAGACACCAATTAGATCAATTAATCTAATATGACTAACTTATGTTGGTTCACCCTCGACTGATTAGGGAGGTTTCGATTTAGGTCTCACTCGATCGCGTATTCACATCTCATGCAAATATAAATCTACCCGCATAAACATAAGCATTAAACATCCAGGCCTTTATCAAAAATAAAATTAAATGGTGATGATCATGGATCCAGGATGGGGTCATTTACAAGCACATGCACGTCAATTGGTTTGATCATCTTCAACTCTTGACTCGATCTTGATCCTCTAGGTCCAATTGTGATCAACTCCTTGATCCATCTTCAATCAACCCTTGATCTCGATCCGCGCATGTTGAGCTTGTTGATGTACATATCGATCAACCATTGACGTGCAACACACATCACAGATTACATCCCAGATTGCTTTAAAAATTAAATAAAAATAAAAATAAAATTACAACCCTTTTCATGAGACACGCAGGTCTCTAATACATGAATTTAAGATGCACGCAGGCATCTGAAAATTAAAATTACATGCATCACAGAACATCGCAGAATATTTCAGCACATTCAAAGGGTCCATCCATGATCATCACCATACGCATCACATGCATAAAAATTATTTTCAGATCTGTAATTTAATTGATTATTCCATCTCATGACTTGCCGATCATGCAAGATTTGACTCTAAACACTTGTAATCACATTATCAAAGCATTAGAATCATTAATCTAAGCATCTAAATATTAGTATGCAGAAAAATCAGCAAGCTGAAAATTCTGCATACATAAATTTCAGCAAGCATAATCCCTTAAATTTCAGATCTAAAATGCCTTGAAAAATTTAATTCTAATCTTAATCTACATAACCTTAGCTCTGATACCACTATTAGTGGGGGAGTCTCCACTCCTACATGGGTTCGGTCCTATTAAAAATAGGGTGACACCCATGTATACCTATCAGAGCACGCATCTCTATACGCCTCCGGGCGGAGAGCCACGCTTCGTCACACGATCACGCATGAGAGTTTCCAGAGATCAGTCACAACTCTTGGACCTTTGCTCTGATACCACTATTGGGGGGGGTCTCCACTCCTACATGGGTTCGGTCCTATTAAAAATAGGGTGACACCCATGTATACCTATCAGAGCACGCATCTCTATACGCCTCCGGGCGGAGAGCCACGTTTCATCACACGATCACGCGTGAGAGTTTCCGGAGATCGGTCACAACTCTTGGACCTTTGCTCTGATACCACTGTTAGGATCCCACATATGCCATGAAAATTCGAAATAATTTTCAGATTGCAGCGGAAAAACTATGCGGGATCCGTTCATCGCATGAACGTATTTTAAAACCATTCGTTTGTAGATAGATTAGAATTAAATTATTTTTAAACTATTTTAAAATCATTAAGAAGATTAGATCTTCACCTTGTGCGGGTAGATGGCCTCTGCAAATCTGATTCACGTGGATTTATAGAAGGTTCGATGGAAGCCGCACACGCGTCCGGCCTCTACGGATATCCACACGAGGTAATGATTCGATCGAAGCCTACGTATCTCCCCGGGGTGCTAGCTCCCTTGCAGAGATGGCTTTTGATGGCTGAAGTCCTTCCTTTCAATCAACTCTTGAATGACTAGGGAGGTGGAGGAAGAAGGACGGATCAAAGGGAACAAGAACAAAACACTTTCAGCCTTTTCCCTTTTCTTTTGTTGGAACCAAGAATGAAGAAGGAGGAGAGCCACTAGAGATGGGCACTGGGCCGGGCCGCCCACGGCCCGGCACGGCACGGCACGAAGCGGGCCGTGCCTGGCACGGCCCGCCAGCTACAGTGCCGGGCCGTGCCTGGCACGGCCCCTTTGAGAGGGCCGTGCCTGGCACGGCCCCTTTGAGAGGGCCGTGCTGGGCTAGAGGGTCCTGGCCAGCGGGCCGTGCCTGGCACGGCCCGCTTCGGGCCTGGGCCGGCACGGCCCGGTCTAGGCCCGCGGGCCAAGCACGGCACGGCCCGCGGGCCAGCACGGCACGACCCATAAGGGCCTGGGCCGGGCTGGCACGCGGGCCTGGCACGGTCCGGGCCTGGGCCCGGCTCGGCCCGATAAAAATTAATGCTTCATAAATTTTTTTAATAAATTAATAAATATTGAACACTAAGAATTTATGATTTATGAATATAAAGCCACCTTAATGGTGGGGGGTTTGGCATAGACCCCTACCAGTTTATTAATTTAAATCAAAATGGTACATGAAGGGAGGTTTGGACCTTGGTCTGACCACTAGAATACAATAAGAAACTAAGAAAGGGCCGAGGTTTGGACCTTGGTCTGACCTCCAGAATACAATAAAAATGTACAATTATAAAAAATTAAGAAATCTTACTAATCATTAGTGATTCAGTGAATCAGTATTCACTCTTCAGTCTTCAGTCTTCAGTCTTCAGTAGTGTTTGTATCATCATTATCAGAGGATGTTGTATTATGTCCACCTTTATCTTGAAGTCTTGCCTCAGCATCCAGCCAATCCTTGAAGCAGAGAAGCATCTCCACCGTTTCGCCCGTCATCCTACTTCTCTTTTCGTCAAGAACACGCCGACCTGCACTAAATGCGGATTCCGATGCTACCGTGGACATCGGCACAGCTAAAATATCGCGTGCAATTGCAGACATAACAGGATATTGATTTCTAACATTCTTCCACCAAGATAATACATCTAGATTCTCTATTTGATTTTCATCATATGCAGAATGAAGATCATTTCGTAAATAAAATTCTAGTTCACTACTTAAAGATGAAGAAGATGAAGAGGAACTTGAAGCATGTGTGTGTCTTCTCTGTGCAATGAATGAAAAAATAGATGACGAACGAGAACTACTAGAAGGAGAAATAGAGGTTTGTATTTGTGTTCTAGATCCACGAATTTTTTCATCATATATAGCATAAATATCATAAAGAAGTTTTTTTACCTCATCTTTAGCAGATTCAGCATCTTGATTCATATTTTCAGAGTATGCATCAAGTAAAATTAGCACGCCATTTAATTTAACTCTAGGATCAAATACAGCAGCTAAGTTATGCATAGGACATATCCTGTCCCAATACTCATTCCATTTAGATTCCATTAGGTCAATAATAGGCATTAAAACATCATCATATCTATGTTCTGCAAATTTTTGACTAATTATATATGCTTGTTGTAAAAATGAACATGAAGTAGGGTAATAAATACCAGAAAGAATATTGGTAGCATTATAAAAACTAAGCAAAAAATCTTCCAAAATTTTTTCTTTATTCCAATCAGTTTCAGTCAATGTAAATCCTAATCCACGATCATTAATATATGCACTTAATAAATTTTTATATGGGTATGCATCATGTATCATGCTATATGTGGAGTTCCAACGAGTAATTACATCAAGTTTAAATTTTTTAAAACGTTTACCATGATTTAACATTCGATCACTCATTACAAAACTCCCCTTCTTTGATATCTGGCTGTGTCCTAAATTACCAACCTTTTCCCAACTCGCTCTGAAGGACAGTGCGCTCCAACTTCACAATAGGCTTTGACGGACTCAACCTCAGGGACAGGTTAGCTTCCATTCGTCAATCAATCAGACTTCGGCTACACCATCAAGAAGATTCTTCTCCGATGCGCTTATCCCATCTTGTTCATGTCCTTCCTTGATAGGGGATAGGATGCATAATTCCTTAAATTCTTGAAGTCTTGATCTAGAAGCATGAATAAAAGAAACTGCATTTCTAATTTTTGAAATCACATCTTGAATCATGCCCATGCCAGCTTGAACAGAAAGATTTAAGATATGACATGCACATCTAATATGCAGTAAATTTCCATCTAATATGGGATGCAATGAGTCTTTTAATAATACAACAGCAAAATTATTATTAGATGCATTATCAAAAGTAATAGACATAATTTTATCATTAATATTATATGAACATGCAGTTTGATAAATTATATTTGAAATTTGTTGCCCAGAATGTGGAAAATCAAAAGTACGAAAAGCAAGAATACGTTTATTTAATTGCCAATCATTATCAATATAATGAGCAGTAATGGCAATAAAATAATTACTACCTACAGATGCTGACCAAATATCAGAAGTTAATGAAATTTTTACATTTAAAGTAGAAAATGTTTCAATTAAATTTTGTTTCATTGCTAAAAAATTGGTCATAGCTACTCTTCTAAATGTACGCCTACTAGTTCTTTTGTAAGCAGGTTGTAGGTTTAATTGAACATATTCTTCAAAATTAAAAGATTCACATAAACTAAAAGGTAATTCATCCTTAACTATCCATTTTACAAGTGCTTTTCTTTGATTTTCATGATTATATGCAAAATTACCTACAAGTAATCCCCCTTGTATATTAAGGGTACTTTGAGTTTGAGCATGAGAATCATGCATCCTATGACTCTCTTGATGTCTTTTTAAATGCCCTGTTCCCCCACTACTACTACAACTATAAAGTTTGGCACATTTTTTACATTTAGCTTTCCAGACTCCCTCAACCATAACTCTATCAAATTCATTCCATACAGTACTAGTCCTCTTACGAGAAGAGGTTTGACCTTCACTCGGTTCACCAGTTCTAGAGGAACTAGGAACAGGGGGTTGGGGATTAGTTTCTTCTCGATCAGAAACAGGAATGCCAAACTGACTTTTCTCAAAAGATGACATATCTATGATTAATTCAAAAAATAAAAACTAACCGCAAGGAGGAATTGAGTAGAGGGTCGGAGGGCAGAGGCAGAGCCGAGATTCCGAGCTTCCTCTTATGCTCTCAACAGAAGCGACCTTCTCTTCTCAACAGGAACCTCCTCTTATGTAGCACTTGAACAAACTAAAAATTAAATTGCTAGAAGAGCACTTTAGAAGAGAGAAATAATAGCAGTAGAGAAGGAGAGAATGAGAGGTTTGGTGTGGTGAGAATGAGGGAGGAATGGGCTATTTATAGAAGCTCAAAATTTTTTTTTTCCCAAAATACCCCTCAATTCAGCCGTTATTGGACTGTTGGGAGGGGTAAAAGGGTCATTTTCACGAAAATAGCCGTTGGAAACGGCTATTTTCCTCCCCCCTCTCCAGACGGGCCGTGCCTGGCACGGCCCGTCTGGAGCCGTTACGGGCCGTGCCAGGCACGGCCCGTTTGGAGACGTTGCGGGCCGTGCCTGGCACGGCCCATTTGCGCCCGTTACGGGCCGTGCCTGGCACGGCCCGTGGCGCGCCGTGCCCGGCCCGGCCCACCAATAGAGGGGCCTGGGGCCGGGCCGGGCTGGCCTTCCGTGCTGGACGGGCCGTGCCAGGCACGGCCCGTTTAGTTTTTGGGCCCGGGGGGCCTGGGCCGGGCCGGCCCGGCACGGCCCGTTGCCCACCTCTAAGAGCCACCAAGGATTCTTCTTCCTCTTCTCTTGCTTGCGGATGAAAGGAGGAGGAAGGGGATGTTTTTGCTGCTGTGAACACCAAAAGAAGGATAAGAGGAGGGGCCGAACCCCTCCTCCTTTTATTTCTCCATGAGATAAGGATGAGCTCCTAATTTTTAGGAGCTCACCCTTATCTCCCCAATTCGGCAGCAAGGAGGGGCTTACGCCCCTCCTTTTTCTTCATCGCAATTTCCAAGGGGAGGGGCGTGGGCCCCTCCCTCAAGTCCAATTATATCTCCCATTTAATCAAATTAAAAGGTGATTTAATTTGGGTCCATTGCATGAGTCTAATCCTAGTCAAAATAGGATTTTTATGAACCCATTTCAATTTCCTCCAAATCCTAATCTAATTAGGATTTAATTGAACCATGACTCTATTGAACTCTTCAATCCTAATCCAATTAGGAGTCATAAAATTAATTAGATTAAATTTAAAATTAATTAGGACTTAAAATAATCCTAATCTAATTAGGACTTATTAAATTTCAGCCCTAAGACAATTAGGACTTTAGAAATTCTATTCCAAATAGGATTCTAATTTAATTTGAAATCCTAATCCAATTAGGACTCCAAGGATCCTACTCGAAGTAGGACTCATGATCAAGTCCAATTAATTAAATTTAATTAATTAAATTAAATTGCAATCCGATTGCAATTGTTCCTTCTTCCAACTACTAACTCTTAGCGGGTTATCCATTTATCAATCTAATTGATTATTTGTGATTCCTAATCACATTCAACCATCGGATCGGTTATTAACTCTATGTGTGTGACCCCATAGGTTCCATTCTAACTGGTAGTGAGATATATTGCGATCTCTATCACAATATCATTGAAAACTTCTTTCAATGGGTTGAAACAATTTCAACTCAACTCATCAGGGTTTATCGACCATCAAGATGATCCCTGTGAGTCTCACCATCCACCAGTGACACCTAGCAGTATGTAGTGGCCACCCAGCAGAATAGAATGATGAACCTCTAGGTGCAGTTATCGTATGATACAGTCCTTCTATCGTGGATCCCTACAGACCGGAGGTCATGGATAACTCGTCAAACCCCGTCGTCTGTCAGATGTCTAGATTTATTCAACTTGAGTTCGATAGTGGAAAACTCTTTCTCCACTGTATATTATTGCCCTAGCCAAGGTCTTAGAACTCTGTCTAATAAATCACATAAGATCACTCCTCTTCTATCAAGATCGATAGATTCCATGTAAGTGCATACCCTACTCCTACAGTGAACCTACTGCAGCCAATCTACACAACAAGAACCCATATGACTAGAGACCATGTATATGTGCAGTCAAACTACAATAACCTCACTGTGAGTAGCCGAAGCACCGCAGGTCAAAGGACCAGTCGCACTACTGCAACATCAAGTAAGTCACTGACGAGTGGATAGACATCCAAGTGACTTCTTGTCTTGGTCACGCTCAGTACCCTTGTTCTCTAACAAGCACCTGCACTCTCACTTCAGTGTCCCTACACTGTGGACTCGAGTCTCGTCCATCCATAAGGAAAGCGATCTGTACACTGATCGGATCGATCACCGTCCTCGTGATGATCCATTGATCAGGAGCATTTAGAAATTAATCACCAATGATACATGGCTAAAATTCTCAACTCTTGAGAATATGTATCATCATCTTATTAATTTCTTGGACGATTCATAGACACATAAACAATATGAATGAAAAGATGCCCATTTATTATTCAATAATAATAAAGTCAAGTACAAATTTATGTCCCAGAATAAATAATGTGTCTGCCAGATTGTCTTCTAGGGCATACATCTAACAAGCACAGCAACTGCCGGCAGCTATATATTCGGCTTCAGCTGTTGACAATATTACTGAATTCTGCTTTTTGCTAAACCAAGATACTCCTAAAAATTGACATGTTCCACTAGTGCTCTTCCTATCTAATTTGCAACTAGCAAAATCTGCATCAGAATATGCAAGCAAATCTAGACATGAGTCTCTCGAGTACGATAATCCTATGTTTGTAGTTCCTCTCAAATATCTAAGAATTCTTTTAACAGCACTTAGATGTGACTCGTTAGGAACTGATTGGTATCTGGCACAAATTCCCACACTAAACACTATGTCTGGCCTACTAGCAGTAAGGTAAAGCAAGGATCCAATTAAGCCTCTATAAAGCTTCATATCTATACTTTTTCCTTTTTCATCTTTGTCTAGTTTATTAGTGGGATTCATTGGGGTGCCTATTTCCTTGTGATTTTCATTCCCAAACTTCTTTAATATTTTCTTTGTGTATTTAGTTTGATGAATGAAGATACCTTCCTTAGTTTGCTTGATTTGTAATCCGAGAAAGAAGTTTAGTTCTTCCATCATACTCATCTCGAATTCTCCTTGTATTAGATTAGCAAACTCTTTGCAAAGATTATCATTTGTGGCACCAAAGATTATGTCATCTACATATATTTGTACCACTAGCAGATTTTTGTCTTTCCTTTTGAGAAAAAGTGTTTTATCTACATTTCCTCTACTGAAATCATTATTCAGTAAAAAATTGGCTTAGTCGATCATACCAAGCCCTAGGAGCTTATTTTAATCCATATAATGCCTTATGTAATCTAAACACATGATTTGGCAATTCATGATTCTCAAAACCAGGAGGTTGCTCTACATATACTTCTTTTTCTATAAAACCGTTTAAAAAGGTACTTTTTACATCCATTTGATACAATTTGAAATCCATGAAATATGCAAAAGCTAGAAGTAATCTAATTGCTTCTAATCTAGCCACGGGAGCAAATGTTTCCTCAAAATCTATCCCTTCTTCTTGATTGTATCCCTTAGCTACAAGTCTAGCTTTATTTCTTATGACTACCCCATTTTCATCTAATTTATTTCTAAAGATCCATTTTGTTCCAATTACAGAGTTATGCTTTGGTTTTTCAGTTAATGTCCATACATTACTTCTTTTGAATTGATTTAATTCTTCTTGCATAGCATTTATCCAATTGGTGTCTTTTTCAGTTTCTTCATAAGTCTTAGGTTCCAATTGTGAAACAAAAGCAAGATAATCATTTAAATTTCTAAGAGAGGATCGAGTTCTTACCCCTTGAGATGGATCACCAATGATTAAGTCTTTAGGGTGTCCATATGCATACCTCCATTCCTTTGCCAAGTCTTGAGATTGTGGTGGCACGCAATCATTTTCCATCTCTTGATTTGGCACATCATCAAGATTCAATTTTTCAAAGTCAATAATTCCTGCATCATCATCAAGAATATTTTCTCTCCTAGGAGACTCACTATCAGACTCATCAAAAATGATATTAGCTGACTCTTCAACTACAAGAGTTCTTTTGTTGAATACTCTGTATGCCCTGCTAGATGTAGAGTATCCTAAGAAGATACCTTCATCTGACTTGGCATCAAATTTACATAGATCCTCCTTGCCATTATTTAAAATGAAACATCTACATCCAAATATTTTAAGATATTTAGCAGTTGGTTTCTTATTCTTCCAAAGTTCATAAGGAGTTTTCTTGGTTATAGGTCGTATTAAAACCTGATTTAGAATATGGCAAGCAGTACTTATAGCTTCAGCCCAAAAGTACTTTGGAAGACTTTACTCGCACAACATTGTGCGTGCCATTTCTGCCAAGGTCCTATTTTTTCTTTCAACAACCCCATTTTGTTGAGGCATTCTAAGTGCTGAAAATTGATGTGAGATACCATTTTCATTACAAAATTCTTCAAAGTATTGATTTTCAAATTCAGTTCCATGATCGCTTCGAATTGCTATTAAGGTGAGCTTCTTTTCAGTTATGATATTCTTATAATATTTTAAGAGTGCTGAAAATGCTTCATTCTTATGTGCAAGAAATGAAACCCATGTATATCTTGAAAAATCATCTACTATAACTAGTCCATACTTCTTCCCTCCTAGACTTACGGTTCTAGTGGGTCCAAATAGATCCATGTGTATGACTTCAAAAGGCCTAGTGGTTGATACTACATTCTTTGATTTGAAGGATGATTTTGTTTGCTTACCTAATAAGCATGGTCCATAGATTTTGTCCTTTTCAAAGATCAATTTTGGCACATCTTTTATTAATTCCTTCTTAACTAGTTTTGATATTAAGTCCATACTAGCATATCCTAGTCTACGATGCCAAAGCCAACTTGTTTCATTTTTTTTTCTTCATTAGTAATTAAACATAATCCATTTTTCTTGCCTAATTCATGAAGGTCTACAATGTAAATATTTCTTTGCCTTTGTCCTACAAATACGATGCTGTTATCTTTAGAATTTGTGATTATACATATTGAGGCTTCAAATGAGACTTTAAAACCTTTATCACAAAATTGACTTATGCTAAGTAGGTTATGTTTCAAACCATTAACTAATAAGACATTTTCTATAAAGGTAGATTGAGTAATAAAAATTTTACCCTTTCCAATGATAAATCCTTTTCCATTGTCTCCATAGGTTACTACTCCACCCTTCTTAGATTCCAAGGTGATAAATTGTTCTACGTCACCTATCATGTGTCTTGAACAGCCGCTATCTAGATACCATCGTTTATCCACCTTATTAGCTGCAAGACACCCCTGCAATCAAGATCAAGAATAAGCTTTAGGTACCCAAACTATGTTGGGTCCTTTAGGTTTAGTACTTAATGTTCCTTTTGGAACCCAAACTTTCTTGGATTTAAGCTTATGGTTATTACTCAATTTGTTGTTGCTAGACTTTCTATAGTTACATTCATATGCTTTATGTCCTAATTTATTGCAGCAATAACAAGTTATATTTTTATTTTTGGTTTTCACAAATATGTTCTTTAAGTATTTTTGTTTCCTATTTGTTTTATATCCTAATCCATCTTTATCATATACAGCTTTTTGACTATCAAGAATCATATTTAATTTGGTTGAGCTAAGTGTAAACTTGTCTACTAAGGATTTGAATTTTTTAGCATCTTCTTTTAACTTGACATTTTCAGCAATTAGATTCTTGGTTTCATTTGTGAATCTCCTACTTAATGTTTCATAGTTATTAGATAATTTCAGCTTATCTTTGATAAGAGATTGATTTTCATCTTTTAGAACTTTATTTTTGTTGATTAGTTTTTTGTGTTCTTCCATGAGTTCTAAAAATGCATCATGTAATTCTTCAATAGTAAAATCACATTCAAGTTCAGAATCTACCTTATCGTCATTGGCCATATGGCAGGTTTGGGCCGTCTCTTTTTGATCTTCCTCTTCCGAACTTGACTCCTCACTTTCACTCCATTCAGCCATGAAGTTCTTCTTCTTAAGTTTTTTTGCCATCCACTTCAATTCTGGACAATCTATCTTGAAATGCCCGGGCTTGTTGCACTCATAGCAAATTGGTGTTTCCTTTTTCTTTTCTTTATCCTTACCCTTTTCTTTGTTTGAGCTACCTTTGAAGAAGGGCTTCTTTTTATGAAATTTCTTCTTTCCTCTCATAAATTTTCTAAATTTTCTTCCAAGCATAGCCATTCCTTCTTCATCAAATTCCTCCTCATCATCAGATTCTTCCGATTCAGTTTTCTGTTTTGGAGTGGTAGATTTTAAGGCAATGGTCTTTCTTTTCTTGACCTCATCTTCTAAATTTTGTCTCATGATCAACTCATGGGTCATGAGTGATCTTAGAAGTTCTTCCAATTGAAATGTATTGAGGTCCTTTGCTTCTTGAATTGCTGTTACTTTGGCCTCTCAAACTCTTGGTAGAGACCTGAGAATTTTTCGCACTAAATCAGAGTTAGTATAAGACTTTTCTAAACTTTTTAGTCCATTTATGATTTCTGTGAATCGAGTAAACATTTCAGTTATGGACTCAGTGGACTCCATTTTAAACAACTCATACCTAAGAACTAATATGTTTATTTTTGACTCCTTGACTTGATTAGTTCCTTCACGTGTGACCTCTAGTTTATTCCAAATTTCTTTCGCAGAGATGCATGTAGATATTCTATTGAATTCACTTACATCTAGTGAACAGTAAAGTACATTTATTGCTTTTGCATTTAGTTGTGCTAGTCTTCTATCACCCTCATTTTAATCCATTTCTGGTTTGGAAATGAGTGTGCCCTCTATACTAATTGTGGGTGTGTGTGGTCCTCTAGTTATGATATTCCACAATTCATAGTCTAGAGCTTGAATGAATATCCTCATCCTAGCTTTCAGTATGTGTAATTTGAGCCATTAAACAGAGGAGGTCTATTTGTGGATTGCCCCTCACTCATAGAACATCCTACTTGGGTTGTCATGATCTTTGTCTCTTGATTGTGAGATCAACAAATATTATGTGAGCACCTTGCTCTGATACCACTTATTGCCCAAGATGACAAGCCAAGGAGGGAGGGGGGTGATTTGGTTTCTCTAAATTTTTACTATCTTAATTTAGTCAATCGATGAATGAGTGAAATTTAGAAACAATACACAATGCAAACACACAAGAAGTATAGTAGTTCGGTGCTCTCATAAGCACCTACGTCCACTCCCCAAGCGATCCCTTGGAAATTTACTATAATCCCGCGGATTACAGTTGGATTGTTTTTCGGGCTCACAATCCAAAAACCTTTACACTTTGGTTTTTTGGGATCACCAAGAGCCTATGTTGGTTTTACGGGCTCACCAATAAATCTTTACAATGTGATTAAAAGGAGAAGAAAGTTGAAACTCCTAAATGAGCAAATATAACAATTGTAAGCTATAAGGAAGAGTTTAGAATATAGTTATCGTTTGATGAGACTTCTTTCTTCCTTGTCAAGAATGCTTCACTCTTCAAAGGTGGATGGAGCTCTTAATGTCTCTTGGAATCTGCTCAACCACTTCCTTTTGACTCTTTGAATGAAGCACTTGGATGAAGAAGATTAGGTCACTTGTCTCTCTTGTGTAAACTTTGATATTTGGATGTTTTCTCCGATGCATAGTGTTCTTTTAAATAGTTTTCCTCATCCATTGGACACCCCCCATTGGTCAGATTTCAAAAACTAGCCGTTACTTGCTGTTGGAAGGACAAAAAGTACTTCTGCAGAACTAGCCGTTATGCTTCTGCCCGTGCTTAGGTCGACCCAAACTTTCCTGGGGTCGACTCAAACCACTGTTCATCAGACTTGGGGTCGACTCAACTTTCACTGGGGTCGACCCAACTTTCACTTGGGTTGACTCATGCAACATTGGGGTCGACCCTCTCAGGAAACACAGAACCTTGTATTTCAGCCTTCCTTCACTTGGGTCGACTCAACTCTTTTTGGGTCGACTCAAGGATCAGTTGGGTCGACTCAATTTCCACTTGGGTCGACCCTCTCAGGGATTCCAGAGAACCGATTTTTGAATGAGATAGCCTTTGGGTCGACTCATGTTCAGTTGGGGTCGACTCAAGGTTGGGTCGACTCAAATTTTATTTGGGTCGACCCTCTCAGGGATTCCAGAGAACTGTTTTTTTGAGGCTTGAAGATGGGGTCGACTTAGCCCTTACTTGGGTCGACCCAAGTACTGTTCATCCATGCCATTTTTGCAGAAGTGTGCCAGATGGTTTTTTGATGTGCCGGGGTCGACTCCACCAATCTTGGGATCGACTCATTCCACACTTTGCTGCAACTTAGGGTTAGATTCATCCATATAATCAATGAAATATTCTTCAAGCAATTTTGAATATATGTCATGGTGGTGCTATATACTCTTAACAATGAAAATTACTATCATCTCCTTGAGAGTACGTTATACTTGAAACTTTGCCGAATTAGAATTTAGAATTCACTATCATTCTTCAAGCAAATTTTATATCATTATTAATCATTGAAATACATCTTGATCTCATTCTACTAATGTACCGAGAATGACGAACTTAGTAATAATGTATCATATTACCTTGTAAAATTTAATTAGATATTCCTTCAATGGTTGAGTTAATCATCAAAATACCACTATCATCCTCAGGGTTAATTAGTAATTGGATTACTAATAAATTCAATTTGATTGAATTATTGGACTTTAATTAAAATAAATTGAATTAGATTCAATTTGGGCTAAATTAGGATTTGACTTAATTCGATCGGGTTTGACCCGAGCCGATTGGGCATAACCTAATTGATCGGACTTGACCCAATTGGATTGGGATTGACTTTAGTCAATTAAGAGTCATTATTATGAAAAATTAAGTAGAATTAATTGCAATTGGATTGCAATTGGGCTGATTTAATGAGCCAAATCAAATTGGGTTCGACCCAAATTAATTTGGGTTCATGATTGGGTCAATTTGATTAAACCAAGATTTGTGCGGATTTTAAAGACCACATGTAGTCGTAGGATGAATATGACTTAAGTCATGTTCACACTATGCGGACTTTAAAGTCCACATGGCATCGTAGGATGCATGCTCCCAATCAATTAATTCTCCTAATGAGATTAGAAATCCTAATGTGATTAGAAAATTAATCAATTGATTAAGTGGACACTTGTCATGCATCTATGAGCACAAGGATTGGACACTTGGCATTAATCCAAGGGTGGGTTATAGTCCCATACTCCTAATAAGATTAGGAGAAGCCCTAAACCTAATCTATAAAAGGGTAGCAAGAGAGACATTATGAATCAATTCTCTCCTCTTCCTCTCCACGCCAAGGGTTTAGTGATTATGATTTTTTTTAAGAACTTAGAGTTCTGAAAAATTCAGAAAAGTGTCACTTCATTACTTCTCCTCTTCTCCTTCTTCATCTTCTTCCTTCATCTTATAAGATCAATCAAAGGTTGATTGATTTTAGGAAAAACAAAATCAGCCACAACAGGGACCAGATCAACCCGGAGATTCGCGTGGATCATCCGTGGAGGCCAGACACGTGTGTGGCTACGAAGCTCGACTTTTAGATCTTCAAATCCAACCTCTTCATCGTAAGGTATGAGATTTATTTTATCTTAGTTAGGTTTAGAACTTAACAAGGATTGCTGATTTTCTAATTCTATGATTAATCATGCTTATAATTATTTTTACATAAATAGTTTAAACATTCCTGTAATTTATTTTTGAGATATGATCTCCTTTGCATGCTTGGAATTAAAGAGTTTAATTCTATCTTTCCGCTGCATTTTTCTGAAAATTTTTAAAATTACATGCATGCAAAAATCGGCTTTTTTTCTTCAATTGGTATCAGAGCCAGGTTGAATGTTTAAACAATTTATGCTTAAAATAATTGTAATTAAATCTGAGATTTATAAATATGTTTAGATCAGATCTAAAAAAGATTTATGAATGATTTAATTACTATTTTTGCATGATTAACTAGATCTGAAATTTGGATGCATGTGATGCATGTTTTATGATTAATATATGTGATATATTGAACATGTAAAATTTGAAATCATAAACTTATTTAGATTAGATCTAAATGCAATTTATGATCCTTTTAATCTCTGATTTTGTAAGACATATAAGATCTGAAAATAAATGCTTATGATGCATGTTATTTAAGTTAATTCATGTTTGTTTATATATGTGATATATGAACATAAATCGTTAATGATTTAAACATGAATTAAATATGAAATCAGAATGTTTAATTCATAAATTTAGATCTAATTTTAAGAACTAAAAATTTATAATTAACATCTGATTTAAGACTAATACAATGATCTAAAATTTTTTCATAAAACTACACTTAATTGAGAATTAAGTGACCTAGAATTGTGAATTGAATTTCAATGACAAATTGCATAAGTCTTGGGGGTTTGGGTTAGCTCAAGTCAAGTTCTCTAATTGGGTTAGACCTAAGGTTAGAATCAAATCATGGAATGATTGAGTTAATTGATTAAATCTAACTAAGTAGTAATTAGATTAAATCAAGATAACTCAATTTAATTTACAATAGTTATAGATTGATTGGTTCCATGTCTTTGATCAGACCAAGATGGAACTTGATTTAGGCTTCGTGGTTGAGCCCGAGTTATTAGGATGGTCAAAATCAAAATTGATTAACCAGTCGGTGTCTAAGGTAAGTTTGGCAGACTCGACCGGTGGTTTTTAATTGGAAGCTACTCGCACTGATGCGTCTTTGTCGAGTTAATAGCATATCCCTTCCACTGATCTCACTTACCTGGCCGATTTGGTCAATCATTTTTTGATTGGATCATTTAATGATTCGAGTTAACCCATGCCTGCAAGGAAAATCAGTTTGATTGATTTAGGTGCCTCCTTAATCGGTTTGAATCTAATTCTGTATAATCTGACTTGGTAAAGTCAGTGGGAGAATTTAGGTAAATCGGATCTTCTTATCTATCCTAATTTAATCCTCTAAAATTATTAGATCCTTTAAATGAAATAGTGTGGAGTGATTGATTATAATCCTATTTAATTTTGATGAGCACAAAGCCATTGAGTATATTTTATGTTATACTAATGAATTCAATCCAGTATATCACGCAAAATTTGTAAGAATCCTCTTTTGAGTGCATGTGGAAAACAACTTAAGTCAAAGGCTGAAACTCGAGTTGACTCCGGAGGATTTCGAGTCGATTCCAAGTGTTTCAGATGTTCTAGCACAGGCTCGAGTCGACTCCGGCACACTGCGAGTCGACTCCGACTAAGAATAGACAGCAGGACAGAAAGATGAATCTCAGACCCAGTCATCGAGTTGACTCCTGAAGAATTCGAGTCGACTCCGATGCTTGCCGAGTCGACCCCCGATAGTTCCGAGTCGACTCCAAGGAGTAACAGACAGAAAGACAGAGAAGTTGTTTTTTGGACTCTGAGAGCCGAGTCGACTCCAGAAGAACTCGAGTCGACTCCAACGGTTGGCGAGTCGACTCCTTAAAAAGCAAGAGTTGACTCTCAGAGGAATGCAAGACTAAAAGTCAGAGAGCCAACTTCGGTGTCTGAGAGCCGAGTCGACTCCAGCAAAGTCCGAGTCGACTCCGAGGCAGTTCAACTCCAACGACAGAAGAGCAGTTTTTCGGTCTCTGAGAGCCGAGTCGACTCCAACAAAGTCCGAGTCGACTCCGAGGCAGTTCAACTCCAAAGACAGAAGACCAATTTTTCAGGCTCTGAGAGCCGAGTCGACTCCAAGAGAATCCGAGTCGACTCGAGGAAGTAAACCCGAAAGAAAGACCTTTGGATTCCTGAAAACGAGTCGTCTCCAGAAGGCAGAGTCATTTCCAGATATTGGCGAGTCGACTCCAAGTTTGGCCGAGTCGACTCCAGAACGGGACAGCACCTTATTTCAAATTTTGAACAGTGGGCGAGTAGTCTCCAGTAAAGCACGAGTCGACTCCAGCAACAGGCGAGTCGACTCCAGATCGAGCGAGTCGACTCCGATCCCAACGGACACTATGTCAGGAGTTGCAGATTGTGCAGAACGGCTCTAAAAGTGTGTCTAACGGCTAGTTTTCGATGGGAATTGCTTAAATAGCCAGAGTGAACAGTAATAGACATTAAGAGAGAGACTCCACTCAAAGCAAAAGGGATTTCCACCTACCAAAGCCACTCAAGAGTAAATACAAGAGAAAGAAGGAAGAAGTGCATTGAAGTCCATCCTCCAAACGTCTTCCTCGCATTCGAGGCTCCCCTTCTGACAGCAAATCTTCAGCACACTCAAGAGGAGTTGCAGAGTTCGAGAAGCCCCTTACTTCACATCCAAAAATCTATTTGAGGGCTTCTAACTCTTCTTTATTCATATTGTTTATATTTGCTTTTCAAGAAGCTATCCTTGTACTCTTTTCAAACTGCTTTTCTTACTTGATTCAATTAGGGGATTGAATCAAGGGTGTTAAGGTTGGTTGGTGAGCCGAGGGTAAAACCAATGTGTAAGGGTTCAATTGTGATCCCGAAAAAACAATCGGGTGGTTCTAGTCGGTGAGCCTGTGAAAACCGATCGAGTTCGTTGTGATCTCGTAAAACAACAAGTTGGGTTGTGAGCTTGTAAAACAACCAGCTGTAATCCGAGGGATTATAGTGAACTCCCAAGTGAAGCTTGGGGAGTGGACGTTGGAGCAAGGGTTAGCTCCGAACCACTATAAAATCTCTTGTGTTTGTGATTGTTTCATTGTCTCTTCCATTCCCTTCATTCACTGCATATAGTAAACTAATTAATCCACTTGCAATAAGGTTTAATTAGTTACTCATTATTTTTTTACTTGCAATAATTACTTAAAACCCAATTCACCCCCCGTCTTGGGTTGTCTTTTTGGGCAACAAGTGGTATCAGAGCCGGAACTCTTCTATCAAAAGAGTAAAAGATCAAAATGACAACCCCATTTGGATCTTCTCATATTGAGGGGCAATCCACCCATAGACCTCCATTCTTCAACGGAACCGACTACTCCTATTGGAAGGCTAGGATGAGGATATTTATCCAAGCTCAAGACTATGAGATTTGGAGCACCATAGTTAATGGACCATACATCCCATCAATTTTTGTAGAGGGTGTTACTATACCCAAACTTGAAAAAGATTGGAATGACAATGATATTATGAAGGCACAACTAAATGCCAAAGCAATGAATGTGCTTTATTGTGCCTTAGACCGTAATGAATTCAATAGAGTCTCTACTTGCAATTCTGCAAAAGAGATATGGGATAGACTTGAAGTGACCAACGAGGGCATGAATCAAGTAAAAGAATCTAAAATAAACATACTAGTTCATAAATATGAATTATTTAAGATGGAATCTAATGAAACTATCACTTGCATGTTTACTAGATTTACTGATATTGTCAATAGCCTAAAAAGCCTTAGCAAAAATTATACTAACAGTGACCTTGTCAGGAAAATTCTTCGATGTTTGCCAAGGTCATAGGAGGCCAAGGTAACGGCAATCCAAGAAGCCAAGGACTTGAACAAGCTTCCACTTGAGGAGCTTCTTGGATCCCTGATGACGCACGAGCTCACAATGAAACAACACAGCGAAGAAGAATCCTCTCATAAGAAAAAGGTAATAGCCCTCAAATCTACTTCTTCTAACAAGGATTTATCTTGCAGTAGCAGCAGCGAAGAAGAAGATAATGAGGGAGATGATGATGAGGCTCTTCTCGTGCGAAAGTTCAGAAAATTCATCAACCGGAAGAAGTCCTTTCATCAGAGGAGAGGTCCCTCAAGTTCCTACAACAAGGATAAAGGTAAGGAAAGGAAAAATGAAGGAATCGGATGCTATGAATGCAAGAAGCCGGGACATTTCAGAGTTGACTGTCCCTTACTTAAGAAGGGCAGCAAATATAAGAAAAAGAAAGTCCTCGTCTCTACTTTGTCGGACTCTGATTCATCATCATCATCATCGGATGAGGAACAAGAGGAAAAGGCCAACTTCTGCTTCATGGCAAATGAAAATGAGGTAATATCTGAAACGCATTTAGATTTTACCTTTGATGAATTGTATGATGCGTTTAATGAATTAATGGATGAATATAAGACAATAAATCTTAAGAATAAAGAGCTAAAACTAACCAATCAATCTCACTTCCATAAATACGATAAATTAATTAAGGATAAGGATTTTATCATTAAAGAAAATTTAGAACTTAAAACAAGCAACCAAATGTTAATTCAAAAAACTAATACCTTAATTAAAGATAACGAAAAACTAACCAAGGAAATTTCAGAAATTAAAACGATAAACAAACTATAAGAGATAATCTCACAAAAGACTTAAACATACTAAAAACAGAAAAACAAAAGATAACAAAAGAACTTGAAAAATACAAACCTTTTGTTGAAAAGTTTACATATAGTTCTGAAAAATTAAAAATGATACTTAATAATCAACGAGCTGTGTTTAATAGAGATGGTTTAGGGTATAAACCTAAGAATAAGCAAAAGCTCCTTAGTAACTTTTTTGTGAAAGCAGGGAAAAGTAAAATTAAGAATATAACCTGTTTTTGCTGTGGAAAAGTAGGACATAAAGCTAATGTGTGTGACCATAGGAAAATAGGAGCTAAAAGAAAAATTAAAAAGGTTTGGGTTCCAAAAGGAATCAACTTTACTAATCTTGAAGGACCCAAGAAAACTTGGGTACCTAAAATTGTATGATTTCCTTGTGTAGGAGTGTCTTGCAGCCAAAGTCGACAAAAACTGTTGGTACTTGGATAGTGGCTGCTCAAGACACATGATGGATGACGAGGAGCAATTCTTCACCCTAGAGCCTAAAAAGAGAGGTGCAGTGACATTTGGAGACAATAACCAAGGTCACATCGTTGGTATAGGTAAAGTACAAATCACCTCCTCAACCTTTGTTGATAATGTACGATTTGTAGATGGTCTCAAGCATAACTTACTTAGCAAAAGTTAATTATGTGATAGGGGTTTTGATGTTCTGTTTAAGCCAACCCTATGCATCATAACCAACTCAATTGACAATAGCTTAGTATTCAAAGGAATAAGATGTGGAAATGTGTACGTAGTAGATCTTGAAGATCTTGCCAAAAATAACCCTTGCTTAGTATCTAGTGATACTAAGGTTAATGATACAAGTTGGTATGGCACCGTAAGTTAGGTTATGCAAGTATGGATACAATATCAAAACTAGTTAAAAGAGATTCTGTAATAGGTTTGCCAAAACTAAAATTTGAGAAAAATAAAATTTGTAAAGCATGTCAATATGGCAAACAATCTAGGAGCTCTTTTAAATCCATAAACTATGTCACTACTACTAGACCCCTTGAACTACTACACATGGATCTATTTGGACCAACTAGAACCACCAGTCTTGGTGGAAACAAGTATGGCCTTGTCATTGTAGATGATTTTTCTAGATACACATGGGTCATGTTCTTAGCTCATAAAGATGAAGCATTTTCAGTATTTAAGAAATTTCATAAGGAAGTTACTAATTCAAGAAATGCTTCAGTTATAGCTATGAGGAGTGATCATGGAATGGAATTTGAAAATTATCTATTTGATGAATTTTGTAGTAAAAATGGGATAACTCATAATTTTTCTGCACCTAGGACACCACAACAAAATGGAGTTGTAGAAAGAAAGAATAGAACTCTAGAGAAAATGGCTAGAACCATGTTGTGTGAAAGTAACCTCCCTAAGTACTTTTGGGGAGAAGCCATTAATACATCATGTCATATATTAAATAGAGTTTTATTGAGACCCATTCTAAAGAAAATGCCTTATGAACTTTGGAGAAATAGAAAGCCCAAAGTAAACTATTTTCATGTTTTTGGATGTAGGTGTTTCATTCATAATAATGGCAAAGATAACTTAGGTAAATTTGACTCTAAATCTGATGAAGGTATCTTTTTGGGATATTCTACATCAAGTAAAGCTTATAGAGTCTTTAACAAAAGAACCCTTATTATTGAAGAGTCTATCCATATTGTTTTTGATGATACTAATGATATCTCTTCTAGCAAGAAAGTAGCTCTTGATGATGATGCAAAAATTCTTGAAGAAAGATTGATGAGATGACATTACAAAAAGATGAACCAAAGCAAATTGGAGAAGCATCAACAAGCCAAGAGGTAATTGTTGATCATGGGCTGACTAAGGCTTGGAGGTATGCTCATGGTCATCCTAAGGAATTAATTTTAGATGATCCCTCTCAACCTGTTAGAACTAGAGCATCTCTTAGGAACTTAAATAATCATCTAGCATTTGTCTCACACTTTGAACCTAAAAACATAGAAGAAGCTGAAAATGATGTAAATTGGATAAATGCAATGCAAGAAGAGCTAAACCAATTCATTAGAAACAAGGTATGGAACCTAGTTGAACGACCCACTGAATACTCAATAATAGGAACTAAATGAATATATAAAAATAAACTTGATGAAAATGGAATCGTGATTAGGAACAAGGCTAGACTAGTAGCAAAGGGCTATAATCAAGAAGAAGGTATAGACTTTGATGAAACTTTTGCTTCTGTAGCTAAACTTGAAGCAATTAGATTGTTACTAGCATTTGCATGCTCTAAAGATTTCAAATTATTTCAAATGGATGTAAAAAGCGCCTTTTTGAATGGGTATATTAATGAGGAGGTGTATGTAGAACAACCTCCTGGTTTTGAAAATCATCAATACCCCAATCATGTTTATAAATTAAACAAAGCACTTTATGGTTTGAAACAAGCTCCCAAAGCATGGTATGAAAGACTTAGCAAATTTCTGTTAGACCATGAATTCTCTAGAGGGAACGTTGATACAACACTATTTTTAAAGAAGAAAAACAAAGATATGTTAGTAGTTCAGATTTATGTATATGATATTATTTTCGGTGCTACTAACAATCGCCTCTGCGAAGAATTTGCTGACCTAATGCAGAGTGAATTTGAAATGAGCATGATGGGAGAGCTGAACTATTTTCTTGGGCTCCAAATCAAACAATCTAAAGAAGGCATCTTCATCTGTCAAGCAAAATACATCAAGAAGATGCTTAAGAAGTTTGATATGGAAGGAAACAAGTCAATCAGCACACCCATGAGTTCATCATGCAAACTAGACAAAGATGAATCAGGTAAATCAGTAGATCAAAAGATGTATAGAGGTATGATAGGATCTTTATTATATCTTACTGTAAGTAGACCTGATATCATGTTTAGTGTATGCATGTATGCTAGATATCAATCTAATTAATCCTAAGGAATCACACTTAATTGCTGTTAAGAGAATCTTTAAATACCTAATAGGAACAAAAACCATAGGTTTATGGTACTCTAAAGATTCGAGCATAAACTTAATAGGGTACACTGATTCAGACTTCGCTGGTTGCAAACTTGATAGAAAAAGCACCAGCGGGTCATATCAATTCTTAGGAGAAAACTTAATCTCTTGGTTTAGCAAGAAACAAAACTCGGTTGCACTATCTACGGCTGAAGCCGAATATATTGCTGCCGGAAGTTGTTGTGCTCAAATCTTGTGGATTAAACAACAACTTGAAGATTATGGCATTAAACAAGATAAAATTCCCATTAACTGTGATAATACAAGTGCCATTAATCTAACTAAAAATCCAATTCAGCATTCAAGAACTAAACACATTGAGATAAGACATCACTTCATAAGAGATCATGTACTGAATGGTGATGTGACACTTCAATTTGTTTGTACTGATGATCAACTTGCTGATATCTTCACAAAACCTTTGAGTGAAGATCGATTTTGCATACTTAGAAGAGGGTTAGGAGTGATTGATCCATTCTAGTGATACTCTCCTCTAGTTCATTGATTTTGAGGATTAGTTTATGTTGGACATAGGATTTCTTATCTATGATCATCAAATCAGTTCTTAAATCCTAGATAAGTCCATAACTCTCTCTTTTGGCACAAAAATAACAAGATTTTTGGTTGTGTGCCAGAGTTCGAGTCGACTCGGATACATTTTAGAGTCGGCTCATGGGGGAGTCGACTCGCGCATATTTGGGAGTCGACTCGGGGTCGAGTCGACTCGCGACTTACCGGAGTCGACTCGAGGTCGGAAATCCGACTTTTAACCCTAAGCGGAATGTTTTTCTTTTTTACTTCTATTTTCAGCCGCCACTGTTCAAAAACCCTAGAGCCGTCTCTAACCTCGTCTCCGACCCACTTTAGGTCATCTCCGTCGAGGTTTCTCCCTATTTTCCGTGTCCTTCCCCATTTTTAGGTCAAAAATGCCTAGGAAGATCACTGTCCCGAGCCGAAAGAGACCCTTCTCCGCGAGTGGGGCCGAGCGACGGTCCAAGGCTCGGAACGAACCGGCGAGGCCACCACCTCTGGTTCCTTCCCCGCCTAGGCCGGTTCCCTCGCGCTCATGCGCCGGGAAGGTTGTCTCTACCGGAAGGCAAGTCAACTTTGACTTCCTCTCCCGGAAAGGGTTCAACCTAGGGCATCACCTTAGGGCCCAGGGTTTAGAGGTTTTCTGCACACTTGACCTCCCTACCTATCCAGGGTTAGTTAGGGAATTCTATGGTACTGTCGCACGGGTTAGCGGGGGTATCCAGGGAACTGTTATGGGTGTCCCTATTTTCATCTCGGAGGACTTCATTGCTCGAGTCCTCCATCTCTCGAGTGAGGGGATTGTTCCCACACACCCCTCCGATAGGATAGAGACCCTTACGGCCATCTTAGGGAGTCCACCTCTGTCCCCCATAGAGGAGGTGTTCGCAAATCAGCTTTCGGCTGAAATGCGGCTTCTCCTTAGTGTCATCTCTAGGACTCTCTTCCCAAAGACTGGTAGGTTTGACTTCATTTCAGAGAGAGACCTAGCCTTGATGTTCTACCTCCTCGAAGACACTCCCATCAACTTTCCTAAACTCATCTACAAATACCTTTGTGAACCCCTAGACAAACCTAGGTTGAGTCTCCCTTACTGTATGCTATTCACTCTCATTTTTAGGGAGTTAGAGGTCCCTATCCCTGAGGGGGAACCCTCTCGCTCACTGCATTTTACAGATCGCATGGGTGAGGGAACCTTTCATCGGATGGTATTCCACAAGGTCGGGGGAGTCTGGGTTCGGAAACCATCCACTTCCACACCATCTGACCCTACCACTCATCACTCCCCTAGCCCTGACCATGACCAAGAGCACTATACAGATCTTCCCACCTATCCTTCTACCTCTGGTCCTACACATACTGAGCCCTCCACCTCTACTGCCCCACCTTCTCAGCAGCAGCCCCTGGAAGTTAGAATATCTTCTGAGCAGCTTCGGGAGTTGCGGCAGGAGATAGTGAGGGAGTTGAGGGATGACCTGCGGCAGGAGAATATCCTTCTCCCTCCATCGAGCTAGTTCCCTCCTTGGCAGCAGTGGCCGAGATGACTGTGCACCTAAGGGAAGAGATATCCAATGTGCGCAGCCTGGTCCAAGCTCAATACTGGAACATGAGTGACGTCAAGGACGACACGAAGAAGATGCGAGACGGCATCCGACAGGAGCTAGGTAGCCAGAGCCAGGGTGCGGAGCTACTAGCACATGCATTGATCTCCCAGTTGGACACCCTTCAGAAGAGTGTGACCGAGCTTACCACGATCCAGTCTAGGGCCACCTCGGAGATCATAGTTCAGCTAGGGAATGTTCAAGAGGCGCTCAGCTTGGTCTTGCAACACACGAGACTAGGTTCAGGAGCCTCATCCTTAAAGAAATCCTAGTGTAGCTTTGTTTTCTATCTTATGATGTATTTGTTTCTATACTTGTATTTTTTTTATAATTGTACTCAAATTAGCATCAATATAATGAGTAGACACTTTCTTACAAAACTGTGCAATACTTTTCTATGTTCTGTGCTTCTTTTTGCTATGATGACAAAAAGGGGAAGAAAATATGATGAATTGAATATAAAGGGAATCACAAAAAAAAGAAAAATTCTTAAAGCAAAATGTAATTTGTTCTAAGTGGATTCGATACCTCGAGGCTCATTATCTCTCTGTTGGGGCTCCTCAAGGAGTAATCTCCAGAATCTACTCAAAGGATATTCGGAGATTAGTTGAATCATACTCAAGAACAAATTGTCAGATTTTCCCTCTGAAAGTAAGAATTTAAGCAAAAAAAGATTCAAGACATTAAAAGAAAATTCAAAAATTTAAACAAAATTGAATGCATATGTTGAGGGGAAGAATCTGAAATCTTAAGAAAGCGAAATCATTAACTACATATAAGCCAAACAATTGATTGCATGATATGAAGGCTTATATAATTCCAAATGAAAGGGGGAGCTTTAATTTTAGGATTTACTGATCCATACCTTTCAATTCTGGATAGATTAAAATAACCAGACATTTGAATTCATTTCAAAACTTTTACTGAATGATTGAGCAATTCACTTAAAAAATATTCAATGTTTTGTCATCATCAAAAAAGGGGATATTGTGGAGTGATTGATTATAACCCTATTTGATTTTGATGAGCATAAAGCCATTGAGTATATTTTATGTTATACTAATGAATTCAATCCAGTATATCAGGCAAAATTTGTAAGAATCCTCTTTTGAGTGCATGTGGAAAACAACTTAAGTCAAAGGCTGAAACTCGAGTCGACTCCGGAGGATTTCGAGTCGACTCCAAGTGTTTCAGATGTTCTGGCATAGGCTCGAGTCGACTCTGGCACACTGCGAGTCGACTCCGACTGCGAACAGACAGCAGGACAGAAAGATGAATCTCAGACCCAGTCACCGAGTCGAGTCCTGAAGAATTCGAGTCGACTCCGATGCTTGCCGAGTCGACCCCCGATAATTCCGAGTCGACTCCAAGGAGTAACAGACAGAAAGACAGAGAAGTTGTTTTTTGGACTCTGAGAGCCGAGTCGACTCCAGAAGAACTCGAGTCGACTCCAACGGTTGGCGAGTCGACTCCTTAAAAAGCAAGAGTCGACTCTCAGAGGAATGCAAGACTAAAAGTCAAAGAGCCAACTTCGGTGTCTGAGAGCCGAGTCGACTCCAGCAAAGTCCGAGTCGACTCCGAGGCAGTTCAACTCCAACGACAGAAGAGCAGTTTTTCGGTCTCTGAGAGCCGAGTCGACTTCAGCAAAGTCCGAGTCGACTCCAAGGCAGTTCAACTCCAAAGACAGAAGACCGGTTTTTCAGGCTCTGAGAGCCGAGTCGACTCCAAGAGAATCCGAGTCGACTCAAAGAAGTAAATCCGAAAGAAAGACCATTGGATTCCTGAAAACGAGTCATCTCCAGAAGGCAGAGTCATTTCCGGATATTGGCGAGTCGACTCCAAGTTTGGCCGAGTCGACTCCAGAATGGGACAGTACCTTATTTCAAATTTTGAACAGTGGACGAGTCGTCTCCAGTAAAGCACGAGTCGACTCCAGCAACAGGCGAGTCGACTCCAGATCGAGCGAGTCGACTCCGATCCCAACGGACACTGTGTCAGGAGTTGCAGATTGTGCAGAACGGCTCTAAAAGTGTGTCTAACGGCTAGTTTTCGATGGGGATTGCTTAAATAGCCAGAGTGAACAGTAATAGACATTAAGAGAGAGACTCCACTCAAAGCAAAAGGGATTTCCACCTACCAAAGCTACTTAAGAGTAAATACCAGAGAAAGAAGGAAGAAGTGCATTGAAGTCCATCCTCCAAACATCTTCCTCGCATTCGAGGCTCCCCTTCTGACAGCAAATCTTCAGCACACTCAAGAGGAGTTGCTGAGTTCGAGAAGCTCCTTACTTCACATCAAAAAATCTGTTTGAGGGCTTCTAACTCTTCTTTATTTATATTGTTTATATTTGCTTTTCAAGAAGCTATCCTTGTACTCTTTTCAAACTGCTTTTCTTACTTGATTTGATTCAATCAGGGGATTGAATCAAGGGTGTTAAGGTTGGTTGGTGAGCCGAGGGTAAAACCAACGTGTAAGGGTTCGATTGTGATCCTGGAAAAACAATCGGGTGGTTCTAGTCGGTGAGCCTGTGAAAACCGACCGAGTTCGTTGTGATCTCGTAAAACAACAAGTTGGGTTGTGAGCTTGTAAAACAACCGGCTGTAATCCGAGGGATTATAGTGAACTCCCAAGTGAAGCTTGGGGAGTGGACGTAGGAGCAAGGGTTAGCTCCGAACCACTATAAAATCTCTTGTGTTTGTGATTGTTTCATTGTCTCTTCCATTCCCTTCATTCACTGCATATAGTAAACTAATTAATCCACTTGCAATAAGGTTTAATTAGTTACTCATTATTTTTTTACTTGCAATAATTACTTAAAACCCAATTCACCCCCCTCTTGGGTTGTCTTTTTGGGTAACAAATAGTTATGGGGATAACTAGGTCATAGCCTTCCATTAAGTTAGATGATAATGAGTCCAATGTTTCGATAATCATTGGAGGTGCCACACGCCCGGTGCTTATCGGGCATTGAAATTGTCATTTGATATATGATAAGTCGAGTGTACATTCAATAGATGGTCAGATGGGTCGAGCCACACTCAGGCTTGGTCATCTATTAGTTGATTACACAGAACCCTATCATTTAATGGTTGGACCTAATCAGAATCTTCGGTGGAGGCGCCACACGCCTGCCAAAGAGACTAGGGCAAAATTATCACTTAAAATTGTTTGATGAAACAATTGGTTCAGAACCTACCAATAGGTGCATATGGGTTGGCCGAGCCACACTCGGGCCCATATGCGATCAATTGGATTCTAGTGCTCACTAAAGATTTAAGTGTAATTCTTCGAATTTGAGGTAGAGGCTACAAATTTGTATAAAATGGTGGGAGGAACTTTAGACTAAAGTCCAAGTCTTTAGGATATTGTCAATTCATATACTGATAGCCGATTTTCTTTTTATGTAGAAATGGCCACTAATTTGTCACTTCGTTCATTGTTGGATAATAACAAGTTGACTGGACCTAATTTCAATAATTGGCTTAGAAAACTTAAGATTGTGCTAGAGCATGAACGGATCCTTTATGTGATAACGGATCCAGCACCTGAGCAGCCTGCTGCTAATGCATAGGGTGCGGTCAGAGAAACTTATCAGAAGTGGCTCAGTGACCGTATCACTGTCCGATGCATTATGCTTGTTGCAATGAGCGACGAGTTCAGTCGCCGGTTCGAGAACACCCAGTCCGAAGAAATCGTTCAAGTGTTGAACGAATCTTTTGGCACTCCCGACGATGTTGAAAGACACAAGACTAGTTGTGCTATTTTTAGCGCACAGATGAAGGATGGGGCATCGGTGACTGATCATGTATTGTACATGATTGAGTTGATCGAGCGCCTAAGCACTCTCGATTTTTTCCTTCATGATCAATTGGGGAAAGATGCTATACTGAACTCTCTTTCTGGTTCGTACCGCCCATTTCTCACCAACTTTCGTATGACGAAACCGGTAGTAAATTATCACCAATTGTTGGGTTTACTACAAACTTTTGAGAAGGATCACCAACTCCTAAAAGGGTCGGTGAATTTAGTGGAAGGTTCGTCCAAGGGTCGTGGTCCTTTTAAGAAAGGGAAGAAGAAAAACAAAAATCAAAAGAAAAAGGTGCATCGTGCAGAGCACAGTCAGACTAAGAATAAAAAGGCTGATCAGAGTAAGGCAGAGTGCTTCTACTGTAAGAAGCAAGGACATTGGAAGAGGAACTGTCCTCAGTACATTGCCTCTCTTGACCCGAACAGGCCAAAGAAAAAGATGCAATCAGTTGCAGATCAAGGTACTTATATGATAACACTTTGTAATTTTTCAATATGTGATAATTCAACCTGGGTATTGGATACCGGAAGTTCTTTTAATATTTGTAATTCATTGCAGGGACTACAGGTCAGTGAGAGATTTGAAGAAAGCGAAAGATTCCGGAATGTTGGAGATGGAAGATCAGTTCCAGTTCTAGCTTTAGGGATTCTGAAACTTGTATTCAATTCTCAAATAATAGTTTTAAGTGACTGTCACTTTTGTCCTTCTTTCTTATTGAATATAATTTCTGTAGGCCTTTTGGCCATAAACGGTTATGAGATTTAAATAAAAAGAAATTACTGTGATATCGTTATGAATGGTGTTACTGTAATGCATGGACAATTGAGTAATGAGATTTACATATTATCACAGCCTATTCATGTAATGTACAAGTCCAATAAGTGCCCTAGAATAGAAAATGTCACGGATGTCTACCTTTGGCATCATAGGCTAGGTCTTATTAACAAGAACAGTGAGGATGATAGTGTTATTTTGATGATTAACAAGCAATTATCTAGAGTATGTTATAAGTTAAATCGATACTTCATTTATAAGTCTATTACTCTCAGTATATTTGGATAAATTGATATAGATACATTTCATTGTTTATTTGAATGAATCTAACCTTGAGATGCAGCAAAGTGTGGATTGAGTCGACCCAAAGGATGATTGGGTCGACCCCGGCACATCAAGAAAGCATTTGCACACTTCTGCAAAAATGGCACAAATGAACAGTGAGTTGGGTCGACCCAAGGAAGGCATGAGTCGACCCAAACATCAAGATCCTCAAACAGAAGACAGAAAATGGTTCTCTGGATTTACTGAGAGGGTCGACCCAAGATATAGTTGAGTCGACCCAAGCTTGAGTCGACCCAAACCCTGAGAGGGTCGACCCAAAGGCAAGACAGAACAGAAGACAGAAAATGTTCTCTGGAAACCCTGTTAGGGTCGACCCAAGAAGAAGTTGAGTCGACCCAACTGAACCTTGAGTCGACCCAAAGAAAGGTTGGGTCGACCCAAGTGAAGGAAGGCTGAATTTCAAGTTTCTGTGGATTCTGAGAGGGTCGACCCAAGGAATGTTTGAGTCGACCCAAGTGAAAGTTGGGTCGACCCAAGGACAGGTTGAGCCAACCCAAACACGGGCAGAAGCATAACGGCTAGTTCTGCAGATGTACTTTTTGTCCTTCCAACAGTGAGTAATGGCTAGTTTTTGAATTCTAACCATTGGGGCTTGTCCAATGGAGGTAGGAAACTATTTAAAGGGGCACTATTCATCAGATAGAACATGCTTTCCAAAGAATATCAAAGAGTACACAAGAAAGAGAAAGTGCCCTAATCTTCTTCATCCAAGTGCTTCATTCAAGAATCAAAGAAAGGGGTTGAGCAGATTCAAAGAGTCATCAAGAGCTCCATCCTCCCTTGAAGAGTGAAGCATCCTTGACAAAGAAGAGAGAAGTCACTACAAGCGATAAATACTTTCTAAACTCTTCTTTGTTGATTATATTATTTTATTTGCTCATCTAGGAGTTTAAATCTTCCTTCTTTATTTGTTAAACTACTTGTAAAGGTTGGTTGGTTAGCCCGCAAAACCAACGGAATAGGTTGATTGGTGAACCCGGAAAACCAATTGTAAAGGTTCGTTGGTGAGCCCGTAAAACCAACATAGGTTTTTGGTGAACTCGGAAAACCAAAGTGTAAAGGTTTTTGGATTGTGAGCCCGAAAAACAATCCAACTGTAATCCGCGGGATTATAGTGAATTCCCAAGGGGTCGCTTGGGGAGAGCACCGAACCACTATACTTCTTGTTGTTTGCATTGTGATTTGTTTAAGTTCACTAACTCATCATTTAACACAAGTAAGATAGTTAAAATTAAAAGAAACCAATTCACCCCCCCCTCTTGGCTTGTCACCTTGGGCAACAAGTGGTATCAGAGCAAGGTGCTTCAATAGTACTCATTGATCTCACAATCAAGAGTTAAAGATCATGACAACCCAAGTGGGATGTTCTATGAGTGAGGGGCAATCCACAAATAGACCACCTCTATTTAATGGCACAAACTACACATATTGGAAAGCTAGGATGAGGATATTCATTCAAGCTTTAGACTATGAATTATGGTACATCATTACTAGAGGGCCTCACACACCCACACTTAATATAGAGGGCACTATCATACCCAAACCAGAAATGGATTGGAATGAAAGTGATAGAAGATTGGCCACAGTTAAATGCAAAAGCTATAAATATACTTTATTGCTCATTAAATGTAAGTGAATTTAATAGAATATCTACTTGCATCTCTGCTAAAGAAATTTGGGACAAACTTGAGGTCACTCATGAAGGGACCAATCAAGTTAAGGAGACAAAAGTAAACATATTAGTACACAAGTATGAATTGTTTAAAATGAAATCTACTAAGTCCATAACTGATATGTTTACTCGTTTTACTGAAATTACAAATGGGCTTAAGAGTTTAGAAAAGTCTTACACTAACTCTGAATTGGTGCGAAAAATTCTCAGGTCTCTACCAAGAATTTGGGAGGCCAAGGTAACCGCAATTCAAGAAGCTAAGGACCTCAACACACTGCAATTAGAGGAGCTTCTAGGATCACTCATGACCCATGAGTTGACAATGAGGCAAAATTCGAAAGATGAGGTTAAGAGAAGAAAGCCCATTGCCCTAAAAACTACCACCCCTAAACAACAAACTGAATCGGAAGATTCAGATGATGATGATGAATTTGATGAAGAAGGGATGGCTATGCTTGGAAGAAAATTCAAAAAATTTATGAGAGGTAAGAATAGATTTTATAGAAAGAAACCCTTCCTCAAAGGTAGCTCAAGCAAAGAAAAGGGTAAGGACAAAGAAAAGGAAAAAAACTCCTATTTGCTATAAGTGTAACAAACCCGGGCATTATAAGATAGATTGCCCAGATTTGAAATGGATGACAAGAAAACTGAAAAAGAAGAACTTCATGGCTGAATGGAGTGAAAGTGAGGAGTTAAGTTTGGAAGAGGAAGATCATCAAGAGACGGCCCAAATGTGTCATATGGCCAATGACGATGAGGTAGATTCTGAACTTGACTGTGATTTTACTGTTGATGAATTGCATGATGCATTCTTAGAACTCATGGAAGAACATAAGAAACTAATCAATAAAAATAAAATTCTAAAAGAAGAAAATCAATCTCTTATCCAAGATAAGTTAAAACTGTCTCATAACTATGAAACATTAAGTAGGAAACTTACAAATGAAACCAAGAATCTAATTGCTGAAAACATCAAGTTAAAAGAAGATGCTGAAAAATATAAATCCTTAGTAGATAAATTTACACTTAGCTCTACCAAATTAAATATGATTCTTGATAGTCAAAAAGCTGTATATGATAAGGCTGGATTAGGATATAAGACAAATAGGAAACAAAAATTCTTAAAGAACATTTTTGTAAAAGCTAAAAGTGAAAATATTACTTGTCATTGCTGCAATAAATTAGGACATAGAGCATATGAATGTAACTATAGAAAGTCCAGTCATAACAAATTAAGTAATAATCAAAAGATTAAATTCAAGAAAGTTTGGGTTCCAAAAGGAACATCAAGTACTAACCCTAAAGGACCCAACATAGTTTGGGTACCTAAAGCTCTTTCTTGATCTTGATTGCAGGGATGTCTTGCAGCTGATAAAGTGAAAAAACGATGGTATCTAGATAGCGGCTATTCAAGACACATGACCGGTGACGTAGATCAATTTGTCACCTTGGAATCAAAGAAGGGTGGAGTAGTAACCTATGGAGACAATGGTAAAGGGCATATCATTGGAAAGGGTAAAATTTTCATTACTCCATCTATTTTTATAGAAAATGTCTTATTAGTTAAGAGGTTGAAACATAATCTGCTTAGCATAAGTCAATTTTGTGATAAAGGGTTTAAAGTCACATTTGAAGCATCTGTATTCATAATCACAAATCCTAAAGATAATAGCATTGTACTTGTAGGACAAAGGCAAAGAAATATTTACTTGGTAGATCTTCATGATTTAGGCAAGAAAAATGGATTATGCTTAATTACTAATGAAGAAAAGAGAAATGAAACAAGTTGGCTTTGGCATCGTAGACTAGGACATGCTAGTATGGAATTAATCTCAAAACTAGTCAAGAAGGAATTAATAAAGGATGTGCCAAAATTGATTTTTGAAAAGGACAAAATCTGTGGACCATGTTCATTGGGAAAACAAACTAAATCATCTTTCAAATCAAAGAATATAGTATCAATAACTAGGCCTTTTGAACTCATACACATGGATTTATTTGGACCCACTAGAACTGCGAGTCTAGGAGGGAAGAAGTATGGACTAGTTATTGTTGATGATTTTTCAAGATATACATGGGTTTCATTTTTGGCACATAAGAATGAAGCATTTTCAGAATTCTTGAAACTATATAATAATATCATAAATGAAAAGAAACTCACCTTAGTAGCAATTCGAAGTGATCATGGTACTGAATTTGAAAATCAACACTTTGAAGAATTTTGTACTAAAAATGGTATTTCACATCAATTTTCAGCACCTAGAACGCCTCAACAAAATGGGGTTGTTGAAAGAAAAAATAGGACATTGGCAGAAATGGCACGCACGATGTTGTGTGAGTCAAATCTTCCAAAGTACTTTTGGGCTGAAGCTATAAGCACTGCTTGCCATATTCTAAATCGAGTTTTAATACGACCAATAACCAAGAAAACTCCTTATGAACTTTGAAAGAATAAGAAACCAACTGCTAAATATCTTAAAGTATTTGGATGTAGATGTTTCATCTTAAACAATGGCAAGGAGGATCTAAGTAAATTTGATGCCAAGTCAGATGAAGGTATCTTCTTAGGATACTCCATATCTAGTAGGGCATACAGAGTATTCAATAAAAGAACTCTAGTAGTGGAAGAGTCAGTCAATATTATATTTGATGAGTCTGATAGTGAGTCTGCTAGGAAAGAAAATATTGTTGATGATGATACAGGAATTATCGACTTTGAAAAGTTGAATATTGATGACGTGCCAATTCAAGATAAGGGAGATGATTGCGTGCCACCACAATCCCAAAGCTTGCCAAAGGAATGGAGGTATGCATATGGACACCCTAAAGACTTAATCATTGGTGATCCATCTCAAGGGGTAAGAACTCGATCATCTCTTAGAAACTTAAATGATTATCTTGCTTTTGTTTCACAATTAGAACCTAAGACTTATGAAGAAGCTGAAAAAGATACTAATTGGATAAATGCCATGCAAGATGAATTAAATCAATTCAAAAGAAGTAATGTATGGACATTAACTGAAAGACCAAAGCATAACTCAGTAATTGGAACAAAATGGATATTTAGAAATAAATTAGATGAAAATGGGTTAGTTATAAGAAATAAGGCTAGACTTGTAGCTAAGGGATACAATCAAGAAGAAGGAATAGATTTTGATGAAACATTTGCTCCTGTAGCTAGATTAGAGGCCATTAGACTACTTCTAGCATTTGCATGTTTCATGGATTTCAAATTGTATCAAATGGATGTAAAAAGTGCATTCTTAAATGATTTTATTGAGGAAGAAGTATATGTAGAGCAACCTCCTGGTTTTGAGAATCATGAATTGCTAAATCATGTGTTTAGACTATATAAGGCATTATATGGATTAAAGCAAGCACCTAGGGCTTGGTATGATCGATTAAGCAAATTTCTGCTTAATAATGACTTTAGTAGAGGAAATGTAGATAAAACACTATTTCTCAAAAGAAAGGACAAAAATCTATTAGTGGTACAAATATATGTAGATGACATAATCTTTGGTGCCACAAATGATACTCTTTGCAAAGAATTTGCTGATTTAATGCATGCAGAATTCGAAATGAGCTTGATGGGAGAACTAAGTTTCTTTCTAGGATTACAAATCAAACAAACTAAAGAAGGCATTTTCATTCATCAAACTAAGTATACAAAGGAAATACTAAAGAAGTTTGGGAATGAAAATCATAAGGGAGTAGGTACTCCAATGAATCCTACTAGTAAGCTAGACAAAGATGAAAAAGGGAAGAGTATTGATATTAAGCTTTATAGAGGACTAATTGGATCCTTGCTCTACCTTACTGCTAGTAGACCAGACATCGTATTTAGTGTAGGAATATGTGCTAGATACCAATCAGATCCTAAGGAGTCACATTTAATTGCTGTTAAAAGAATCCTTAGATATTTAAGAGGAACTACAAATATTGGATTATGGTACTCTAGAGACTCTTGTCTAGATTTGCTTGCATATTCAGATGCTGATTTTGCCGGATGCAAATTAGATAGGAAGAGCACAAGTGGAACATGTCAATTCTTAGGAAACAACTTAGTATCATGGTTTAGCAAAAAGCAGAATTCAGTGGCACTGTCAACAGCTGAAGCTGAATATATAGCTGCTGGTAGCTGTTGTGCTCAAGTACTATGGCTTAAGCAACAACTAGAGGACTATGGAGTTAAGCTAGATAATATTCCTATTAAGTGTGATAATACTAGTGCCATCAATCTTACTAAAAATCCGGTTCAGCATTCTAAAGCCAAACACATAGAAATACGATATCATTTTATTAGGGATCATGTGCAAAATGGAAACATATGTATTGAGCATATATGTACTGAGAAACAATTAGCCAACATATTCACAAAACCATTGAGTGAAGATAGATTCTGCACGCTAAGGAGGGAATTAGGCATATGTGATCCTTTTTATTGAAGAAATATAAAAGGAAGCAAGTAGTCTCATGATACATTCCTCCAATTTCTAAAAATCCATGAAACATGAGTCAAACTTGTCATCTATAGATTCCTTACTCATGTATCATTGTCCCAGAAAGAATTTATAAGGATTGGAAGCAAGGAAAATTTTTAGAAGCAAAAAGGAAGAGAAAAGAAAAATTCTGCACTTGGGTCGACCCAACCCAGAATAGGGTCGACCCAACGTTGAGTCGACCCAAGAAATTTCTTGAGTCGACCCAACGTCGGGACCCCACTGTTGAAAGGGGGACCCGAGAGCTCTATTAGGGCACTGTTTGCCCTTGTCCTCTTCTGAATACTCTATTCTCCACTCTCCAAACTCCTCCAAACATCTCCAAACAGTAGATTACCTTAAGATCTTGGAGAAATGGGACCCAAAAGAGCCGTAGCCAAGAGATCCGGAAGAGTCTCACGGATCCAACGTGAGGAAAGACAAGCTACGGAGCCATCTACAGTGTCTCCACAACGTGAGGCACGTGCCGAGCCACCTCCTCCTCCTTCCCCCTCAGTTATACTTGCAAGATTTGCAGGGAGACCGGTTACAACGAGGAGAAGGATCCATTCCGAGTTCTTTGATCAAGAAGGGTTTAGGTTGAGGGAATGGATCCAAAGGCAAGGTTGGGAGTATCTTTGCTCCCTAGATGTGATGATCTACCCTGGATTAGTTCGGGAGTTCTATGCCTTCCTTAAAACTGGAATGGGAGGGCTTGTTTCGGAAGTTCGAGGAGTTAGGGTTCGAGTTTCCGAGGAAAGTTTGAGTGAGCTACTTCATCTACCCTACGAAGGAGCTACTCCGGAAAAACCAGAAAACAAGATAAGAGCTCTGCAGTTGATTATGGAAAATGAGGGCTTTGACTTCTCAGAAAAGGTAATAGCAAGCTCTTTATCTGCTGAAATGAGATTATTGCTTAGTATCATAAATAGAATTTTATTTCCAAAGAGCGGGAGATTCGATCGCATCACAGAGTGAGATTTAGTAGTGATGGAGTATATTATTCAGGGTATTCCCCTGAATCTCCCGGCCATGATACTGAAGCAGATGAGGAAAGTGATCTGCAACTCCAGAGTATCCCTACCTTATGGTATGATACTCACTTTGGTTTTTCGACAGCACGGCATATCTGTCGAGGGAGAGGTATCCAGGCATCTGCTTCATACTGACACATATAGCTGCTGGAGTAGGAATTCAGGGTGAGGCAGAGGATGATGCACCAGATATTGGAGACCCTATCCCTGAGGATGAGGAGCATATGGATCATCCTACTGTACCTTCCGAGGCTGGACCATCGTCATCTGCTCCTCCGAGAGATACAGATGAGTTCTGGAGTAGGATGACTGAGATTATGATAGCTCAGGCCAGGACCATCACTGACGGGCTGATGAGCAGATTGGATATTATGTCAGCTCAGGCGAGGACTGTCACTGATGGGCTGACGAGCCGACTGGACATCATGACTGCGGAGATCAGTGATCTGAGGCAGCAGGTAGGAGCACTCTGGAGAGAGAGAGAGACCCATGGACCTTCTGTGCCACAGGCTGCTGAGTCAGAGATATCGGCACAGAGTCATCCAGCTCGTCGTGCTCCACGCCAGACACAGTCTCACCAGGCTCGACCTCCCCTCGCCACGTACACTAGGAGGATGAGGACTAGATCCCAGCCATTAGATACTCCCTAGGCTGATATTAGCATTTTTGGTTAGAGCCTAGGCTAGATATCTAGTTCTCATATGTATTTTGCTTTTATCATGTATGTTTAAACTTTGATTAAGGAACATTGTATCTGTTTTTGTTTTTGGGCATGAATGTACTAAAATGTTCCTATTTTGATCAATGAAGTTTGAATGCTTGTTATTTATTGTGTCTTTTCCCATGCATCTATTTGATGATAACAAAAAGGGGGAAAAGTAAAGAAAGAGTAATGTAATAGGGGGAGAAGTAAAGACAGAGTGATAAGAGAAGTAAAGAAAGAAGGAGAAATAACGAAATAACTTGTAAAACAACTTGAAAATCATATAGGAAAGCATATGCATCCAAGGGGGAGCAATTTGCAACAATGAAAATGATCAAGTCAAAAATTTCTATCAAATTTCAGAATTTGGCACATAGAATTTCAGAATTTGGCACGCACCTTTCACACCTCGATACATAACCTGAAACTCATGTTTTATCTCAAATTTTTAAAGTTTCATCTTTAATGAATTATAAATGAAAGGGGGAGCAATTCAAAAAGTCAAATTGGCAACATTTGAATGATATAGGAGGAGACTTCACTCTTATATATGAAAAGCTGAAATTCAGCAAGTTAAGCCCTTTCAAAAAACTGATTTTAAAATAAGTATCAAAAGGTTCATACTCTTTATTTTGTAATCATCAAAAAGGGGGAGATTGAGGATGATAGTGTTATTTTGATGATTAACAAGCAATTATCTAGAGTATGTTATAAGTTAAATCGATACTTCATTTATAAGTCTATTGCTCTCAGTATATTTGGATAAATTGATATAGATACATTTCATTGTTTATTTGAATGAATCTAACCTTGAGATGCAGCAAAGTGTGGATTGAGTCGACCCAAAGGATGATTGGGTCGACCCCGGCACATCAAGAAAGCATTTGGCACACTTCTGCAAAAATGGCACAAATGAACAGTGAGTTGGGTCGACCCAAGGAAAGCATGAGTCGACCCAAACATCAAGATCCTCAAACAGAAGACAGAAAATGGTTCTCTGGATTTACTGAGAGGGTCGACCCAAGATATAGTTGAGTCGACCCAAGCTTGAGTCGACCCAAACCCTGAGAGGGTCGACCCAAAGGCAAGACAGAACAGAAGACAGAAAAGGTTCTCTGGAAATCCTGTTAGGGTCGACCCAAGAAGAAGTTGAGTCGACCCAACTGAACCTTGAGTCGACCCAAAGAAAGGTTGGGTCGACCCAAGTGAAGGAAGGCTGAATTTTAAGTTTCTGTGGATTCTGAGAGGGTCGACCCAAGGAATGTTTGAGTCGACCCAAGTGAAAGTTGGGTCGACCCAAGGACAGGTTGAGCCAACCCAAATACGGGCAGAAGCATAACGGCTAGTTCTGCAGATGTACTTTTTGTCCTTCCAACAGTGAGTAACGGCTAGTTTTTGAATTCTAACCATTGGGGCTTGTCCAATGGAGGTAGGAAACTATTTAAAGGGGCACTATTCATCAGATAGAACATGCTTTCCAAAGAATATCAAAGAGTACACAAGAAAGAGAAAGTGCCCTAATCTTCTTCATCCAAGTGCTTCATTCAAGAATCAAAGAAAGGGGTTGAGCAGATTCAAAGAGTCATCAAGAGCTCCATCCTTCCTTGAAGAGTGAAGCATCCTTGACAAAGAAGAGAGAAGTCACTACAAGCGATAAATACTTTCTAAACTCTTCTTTGTTGATTATATTGTTTTATTTGCTCATCTAGGAGTTTAAATCTTTCTTCTTTATTTGTTAAACTACTTGTAAAAGTTGGTTGGTTAGCCCGCAAAACCAACGGAATAGGTTGATTGGTGTACCCGGAAAACCAATTGTAAAGGTTCGTTGGTGAGCCCGTAAAACCAACATAGGTTTTTGGTGAACCCGAAAAACCAAAGTGTAAAGGTTTTTGGATTGTGAGCCCGGAAAACAATCCAACTGTAATCCACGGGATTATAGTGAATTCCCAAGGGGTCGCTTGGGGAGTGGACGTAGGTGCTAAGGAGAGCACCGAACCACTATACTTCTTGTTGTTTGCATTGTGATTTGTTTAAGTTCACTAACTCATCATTTAACACAAGTAAGATAGTTAAAATTAAAAGAAACCAATTCACCCCCCCCCCCCTCCCTCTTGGCTTGTCACCTTGGGCAACAAACAGGATGAACAAGTTAAATAAAGAGGGAATCCTCAATATTAATGATTGTGAATCATTAACAACCTGTGAATCATGCCTTCTTGGTAAGATGACCAAGTCACCTTTTACTAGAAAAGGTGAACGAGCCAATGACTTATTGACCCTAGTACATTCTGATGTATGTGGGCCAATGAGCACAAATGCTAGAGGCGGATGTGCATATTTCATTACTTTCACAGACGATCTGTCGAGGTATGGTTATGTCTATTTAATGAGACATAAATCTGAAGCATTTGAAATGTTCAAATTATATCGTAATGAAGTAGAAAAACAAACTGGAAAGTGTATTAAAACTCTTCGATCAGATTGAGGGGGTGAATACCTTTCCAATGAGTTTTTGACATATTTGGAAGAGAATGGGATTCTTTCCCAATGGACTCCTCCTAGTACACCGCAGTATAACGGCGTGTCAGAAAGGAGAAATCGAACTCTATTAGATATGGTTCGATCCATGATGGGGTTTGCTAATCTGCCCATATCCTTTTGGGGATATGCACTTGAGTCAGCCTGTTATATACTTAATAAGGTTCCAAGTAAATCTGTGAATAAAACACCACATGAGATGTGGATGGGACGAAAATCGATACTCTCTCACCTTAGGGTTTGGGGGTGTCCGACGTACGTCAAACATTTGAAGACAGACAAACTTGAACCCAAGTCTGACAAATGTTTCTTTGTCGGTTATCCTAAAGAAACTAAAGGATATTATTTCTACCTTGCTGAAGAACAAAAGTTGTTCATAAGCAATAGAGCTGTTTTCTTAGAGAAAGAATTCCTTAGTGAACGAACTAATAGCTCTAATGTTGAACTTAGGAAAGTTCAACATGTAGAAGATCCGACACCATCCACTGAACCAATTAAGTCGGATTTGATTAGATCAGATCCAGAACCCATCTTAGATGCACCATTAAGGCGATCAGGTAGAGTACCACGTCAGCCGGACAGATACTATGGTTTCTTGGTCCGGAACGGGGATCCTGTCGAACTTGATGAAAACGATGAGGATCCGATCACCTACATGGATGCAATGCAGAGGTATGACTCTGATGCATGGCTTAGAGCCATGCAATCCAAAATGGAATCCATGAAGGTCAATGATGTATGGACATTAGTTGACCCACCCGAAGGGATTAAACCCATAGGGTGTAAATAAATTTTCAAATGGAAACGGGGCGTAGACGGAAAGGTAGAAACCTATAAAGTCCGTCTGGTTGCCAAAGGATATCGTCAGCGTTATGGTATTGACTATGACGAAACGTTTTCTCCTGTGGCAATGCTCAAATCCATTCGGATTATGCTTGCGATAGCAGTACACTTAGATTATGAAATCTAGCAAATGGATGTAAAGACCGCTTTTCTAAATGGAGATTTAGAAGAGGAGGTGTATATGATGCAACCTGAAGTTTTATATCTACAGATGAGTCTAAGATGTACAAGCTTCAAAAATCCATTTATGGATTAAAGCAAGCTTCACGGAGTTGGAACATACGATTTGATAACGTGATCAAATCGTATGGCTTCATTAAGAATGAAGAGGAACCTTGCATTTATAAATGGGCAAATAGTTCAGTTATTATATTTCTTATTTTGTATGTGGATGACATTCTTCTAATCGGAAATGACATTCCTGCATTACAAGGAATAAAGGTTTGGCTATCATCTCAATTTGCCATGAAGGATTTGGGAGAAGCATCTTACATCCTAGGGATGAGGATTTATAGAGATAGATCTAGAAGATTGCTTGGATTATCCCAATCCACATACATTGATACTATACTGAAGAGGTTCAGTATGATTAATTCCAAGAAAGGCTATCTTCCGATGGGCCATGGAATTAACCTCGCTAAGAGGGATTGTCCGACAATCCCTAAAGAAAGAGAGAGTATGGATAGAATTCGATATGCTTCGGCAGTGGGATCTATAATGTATGCCATGACATGTACTAGACCAGATGTGGCATACTCACTACGAGTAGTGAGCAGATACCAGTCTGATCCAGGTAGTAACCACTTGAAGGTTGTAAAAACCATCCTTAAATATTGAAGAAATACTAAACACCAGTGGCTTGTCTACGGTGATTCTGACTTAAAACTTGAAGGATATACCGATTCAAGTTTTCAGTCAGATCAAGATGATAGCAAGAGCGTGTTGGGATATATCTTTACTCTTAAAGGTGGGGCCATCCATTGATGGTCCAGTGCCTGTATTTTGTGACAACACTGGAGCCATAGCTCAAGCAAGAGAACCCAAAGCACATCAGCGGACCAAGCATATTCTACGTCGCTACCACCTGGTTCGAGAGATCGTCGAACGAGGTGATATTGATCTTCAGAAGATTGACATAAAAGAAAATCTGGCTGACCCATTTACCAAAGTCCTCGGCATTAAAGAGTTCAACGAACACAAGTCGAAGTGAGTATTAGATACTATGCCGATTGGCTTTAGGCTAAGTGGGAGTTGTTGGGAATTGTATCCTAAGAGTCAATCGTCAGTGCGCTGATGATTAAATTTTGTAAATGAATTGATAAATTAATAAAATGTTATTTGGCATTGTTCATCATCTTCAAATGAACTCTTATATGATGAAGTCCATAGGACTTGTTTTATGATAAAAAAGGATTTATCTTCAAGTCCTTAAAACTGTTCGCGATATGCTGTTACTAGGACGACAGCATTATCGAAATTAGATCGTTGTGTGACATATACGTTGGTTGTCCTCCTAACCAAGGAGTGTAGAGACACTGATATGTCACACAGGTGAAGTGTAGGAGTACATTTCACTGAACGTGACCAATTCTGGAATGCTCTACTGTCAAGAGATGTTCCGAGTGGATATGGGTATAAGTTTGGCCCTCTGACCTGAGACCGCAACTTGTGACTAGCAAGCAACTCACTGTACTTTGGTACCAGACTACCTGAATTTCTAATTCAGTGACGGAAGGTCACTGGGTATAGTCAAGTACTTACGTAGTTAGTTGTGAGTCAAGATGGAATTGATCCCTCCTGGAAACAGGAGATAATGCCTTGTGTTCAATTTAGCAAAACCTTGGTCAGGATAATCCTTGTAAGAAGTCACAGGATTTCTAAAGTTGAATCACATCATGGATGCACTTATTACAGTGTTGACAGAACTCTGACGTCATCCTGGCATTTAGGAGTCATAGGGATAAATTATACAGTAATCATAGTCCAAGGGTTCTTGAATGTTGCTTTGCGATCATTCGGCCTATCCGGACGTCGGGTACCATTACTAGATGGTCATTTCGATTAGTACAAGAAGTTGTTCTTGTGCTACTGGCTTAAGTTCGAACCTATGGGGTCACACGCATAGAAGTTTCTAGATTGATCAAATGACTGATTAATGATTAAGAATCATTCAGGGGTAATTTGGTCAATTCGGTTGACAAAATTATCCTAAGCAAAAGTTGCATTAAAATAATTATTGAATTATTGGAGGGTAAATTAGTAATTGGATTACTAATAAATTCAATTTGATTGAATTATTGGACTTTAATTAAGCCAAATTGAATTAGATTCAATTTGGGCTAATTTAGGGTTTGACTTAATTCGATCGGGTTCGACCCGAGCCGATTGGGCATAACCTAATTGATCGGACTTGACCCAATTGGATTGGGATTGACTCTAGTCAATTAAGAGTCATTATTATGAAGAATTAAGTGGAATTAATTGCAATTGGATTGCAATTGGGCTGATTTAATGAGCCAAATCAAATTGGGTTTGACCCAAATTAATTTGGGTTCATGATTGGGTCAATTTGATTAAACCAAGGTTTGGGCGGATTTTAAAGACCACATGTCGTCGTTGGATGAATATGACTTAAGTCATGTTCACACTATGCGGACTTTAAAGTCCACATGGTGTCGTAGGATGCATGCTTCCAAATCAATTAATTCTCCTAATGAGATTAGGAATCCTAATGTGATTAGGAAATTAATCAATTGATTAAGTGGACACATGTCATGCATCTATGAGCATAAGGATTGGACACTTGGCATTAATCCAAGGGTGGGTTATAGTCTCATACTCCTAATAAGATTAGGAGAAGCCCTAAACCCAATCTATAAAAGGGTAGCGAGAGAGACATTATGAATCAATTCTCTCCTCTTCCTCTCCACGCCAAGGGTTTAGTGATTATGATTTTTTTTAAGAACTTAGAGTTCTAAAAATTGAGAAAAGGGTCACTTCATTACTTCTCCTCTTCTCCTTCTTCATCTTCTTCCTTCATCTCATAAGATCTATCAAAGGTTGATTGATTTTAGGAAGAACAAAATCAGCCACAACAGGGTTCCGCGCAAGCTAGCAATTCCGCGGGATCAGATCAACCCGGAGCTTCGCGTGGATCATCCGTAGAGGCCAGACACGTGTGTGGCTACGAGGCTCGACTTTCAGATCTTCAAATCCAACCTCTTCATCATAAGGTATGAGATTTATTTTATCTTAGTTAGGTTTAGAACTTAACAAGGATTGCTGATTTTCTAATTCTATGATTAATCATGCTTATAGTTATTTTTACATAAATAGTTTAAATGTTCCTGTAATTTATTTTTGAGATATGATCTCCTTTGCATGCTTGGAATTAAAGAGTTTAATTCTATCTTTCCGCTGCATTTTTTTGAAAATTTTTAAAATTACATGCATGCAAAAACCGGCTTTTTTCCTTCAGATACTATACTGAAGAGGCTCAGTATGATTAATTCCAAGAAAGGCTATCTTCCAATGGGCTATGGAATTAATCTCTCTAAAAGGGATTGTCCGACAATCCCTCAAGAAAGAGAGAGTATGGATAAAATTCCATATGCTTCGGTAGTGGGATCTATAATGTATGCCATGATATATACTAGATCAGACGTGGCATACTCACTAGGAGTAGTGAGCATATACCAGTCTGATCCAGGTAGCAACCACTGGAAGGTTGTGAAAACCATTCTTAAGTATTTGAGAAATACTAAAGACCAGTGGTTTGTCTATGGTGATTCTGACTTAAAACTTGAAGGATATACCGATTCAAGTTTTCAGTCAGATCAAGATAATAGCAAGAGCGTGTTGGGATATATCTTTACTCTTAAGGGTGGGGCCATCTGCTGGAAGAGTTCCAAGCAGCATACAGTGGCAGATTCTACATGTGAAGCAGAATACATCGCAGCATCTGATGTAGCCAAGGAAGACGTATGGTTGCGTAAGTTCATCACCGAGCTGGGAGTGGCACCTTCCTTTGATGGTCCAGTTCCTATATTTTGTGATAACACTGGAGCCATAGCTCAGGCAAAGGAACCTAAAGCACATCAGCGGACCAAGCATATTCTGCGACGCTATCACCTGGTTCGAGAGATTATAGAACGAGGTGATATTGATCTTCAGAAGATTGATACAAAAGAAAATCTGGCTGATCCATTTACCAAAATTCTCGGCATCAAAGAGTTCAACGAACATAAGTTGAAGATGGGTATTAGATACTGTGCCGATTGGCTTTAGGCTAAGTGGGAGTTGTTGGAAATTGTATTCTAAATGTCAATCGTCAGCATATTGATGATTGAATTTTGTAAATAAATTGACAAATTAATAAAGTGTTATTTGGCATTATTCATCATTTCATCTTCAAATGAACTCTTATATGATGAAGTCCTTAGGACTTATGTTATGATAAAGAAGGATTTATCTTTGAGTCCTTAAACTTGTTCGCGACCAAATGATATGTTGTTACTAGGACGACAACATTATCGAGATTAGGTTGTTGTGTGACATATACGTTGGTTGTCCTCTTAACCAAGGAGTGTGGAGACACTGGTATGCCACACAAGTGAAGTGTAGGAGTACATTTCACCGAACTTGACCAATTTCGGAATGCTCTACTGTCGAGAGATGTTCCGAGTAGATATGGGTATAAGTTTGGCCCTCTGACCTGAGACCGCAACCTGTGACTAGCAAGCAACTCACTGTACTTTGGTACTGGACTACCTGAATTTCTAATTCAGTGACGGAAGGTCACTGGGTGCAGTCAAGTACTTGCGTAGTCAGTTGTGAGTCAAGATGGAATTGACCTCTCCTGGAAACAGAAGATAATGTCTTGTGATTAATTTAGCAAAATCTTGGCTAGGGTAATCCCAATGAGGAGTCACGGGATATCTAAAGTTAGTTACATAATGGATGTACTAATTATAGGGTTGACAGTGAGCTCTAAGTCATCCTGGCATTAGGAGTCAAAGGGATTGAATTATACAGTAACCATAGTCCAGGGTTCTAGAATATTTGCTTCGCATATATTCGGCCTATCCGGACGTCGGGTACCATTGCTAGATGGTCACATCGATTAGTATAGAAAGATGTTCCTATACTACCGGCTTAGGTTCGAATCTATGAGGTCACACGCATAGAAGTTTCTTGGTTGATCAAATGGCTGATTGATGATTAAGAATCATTCAGGGATAATTTGGTCAATTCGATTGACAAATTATCCTAAGCAAAAGTTGCATTAAAAAAGTTATTAAATTATTGAAGGATTAATTAGCAATTAGATTGCTAATGAACTCAATTTGATTGAGTAATTGGGCTTAGGTTAAGCCAAATTGAATAGGATTCAATTTGGGCTGCATCAAGGTTTGACCTAATTGGATTGGGTTCAACCCAAGTAGATTGAGCTTGACCAAATTAATGGAACTTGACCCAATTAGATTGGGCTTGATCCAAATAAATTAGAAGACCTTATTTGATGAGGATTATGAGTCCAAATAATCAGAATTGGATAAGGAGAAGAATCCCTAAATTTTAGGAACCCATCCTTATTTTCTTGGAGAAGAATGACACATTGATTTATCCCCAATATTTTCGATGCCTATCCTCCTTATTTTTGGCCAAAAATTGGTATGAGAAGAGAGGAGGTGTGGGGCTATATTTTATATAAAAATGGAACCTTAAATATTCCTAGAAAGATTCATATGAATTTCCTAATTTGTAGGGATTGCATGGTGCATGAAATAGGGTGGTCTGCGGCTGAACTTTGGATGCATGAATTCCTATCCTTTAGAGATCCAAAATGTAAAAAATTTGGATATGTTTATCTCCTCTTAGTTGCCAAACCATCAGTATTTTTTGGGAATTTTATCAGCTAAATTAGTTGGCTAAATTAGGTGTGAGACGTGGGGTGGTCTTTTGGCTATAAAAGATCCCCATGCCTTGGGTTCAAAATATACAATATTTAGAAGTTTCAAAAAATTCTGAAAAAATTTTCTGAGGGCCTCCATCCCTTCTTCTCCTTCTTCCTCACATTATTCCTCCATAGTCTTGAAGAATAATCAAAGGTTGAGTGTTTAGAAGGAGACAGCTTCAGCCATTGCAATGTTCCTACACAAGCTAGCACTCCCACGGAAGACGATCTACCTAAAGCTTCGCGTGTACTTTTCGTAGAGGCCATTCGTGTGCGTGGCTGTGAAGTCAAGGATCAGATCCATAAGTTTCTTCTATCATAAAAGGTATTAATCCCACATCAATATTTTATTTTGGAGTCAGCGTCTTGGTCTGATTCCTCGAGGTTTTATCCTCCTTTGGGGCTCCTCACGGAGTTATCTCCAGAATCCATTCGATGGATATTCGGAGATTAATCAGAATAGAGTGTTTACCTTTTAGATCTGATAGTTAATCATGCATGAAAATTTTAGCATAATTGTTTAAACGATTCCGGCATAATCCTATATGTTCTTAAGATGCTGATTTCTAGATTTGATCTTGTAAGCATGCATGAATTAAATTGTTTGATTCGGTTTTTCCGCTGCGTTTTAAAACTTAAAAAGAACTACATATGGCTTGATTCCCCTTATGAAGGGATACGTAGGCAACCCGATCAGGTTCAGCCATGGTTTTTTTTTTAAAAAAAAAATTCAGCATGCTTAATACCGAAGAACCTAGGATTCACTTTCAACTATTGCCTCTCTATCCTAACTTAGCCATCGGAGGGTCCCCCATCGAAAACTCTGCGGCGAGCAGACTTTGTGTAGGCCACCTTCGGAGAAGATCCACCCCCACCACATCTCGATCAACCTGCTCAGCTCATCTCCAGCCGACCTCGAGCCATTCAAGCTGCGCTCCGACCTCAGCCTGAATTCAGTGGCAACAGATTGGCGCTAGAGAAAGGATCAAGCCCCTAACAACATCAATATCCATTGAAAGAAGAGACGACCAGCGTGAAGTCATAAGGAGCTCGCTGTGCATTGCATGCTTCGCAACGCCACACTCCGACCACTCTATTGTCGTTGTAGAGCTCGAATCCTAGTCTACCAGACCAACCCACCATGCATGTGGACTATGAGAATTCAACATGCTCATCCAGTAGGTGCAAGCGCTGACTGCAGCAGTTCAGGGCCTATAGCAGGCGGCGGTGCAACTATAACCGATCCAGCTGAAATTTGGTTACCCTTACCACCGCTCTCAATCGCCGACAGGTCAGCCACCACTCCCAAAGGCGAGACTCAGAGTGGTCCCTCTAGAGTAAGTGCACCCAGCAGAGCAGTCCTGATCGGGATGGAAAACGACGTGCTTCGAGCCCCCATTCTGGTGAGGATTTCACTTTGAGCCTTTCGCCTCCTCACCGCATGGAGTCCCAATTCCAGCGGGATGCCGACCTCAATATGAGAATTGAGAAAATGGACCAATAAATTCAAGCCCTTAGAGGGTAGGCTTCGAGGACAAACAACGATCTCAACTTCTCCTTGGAGTGCCCCTTCACCAGGCGGATCATGATGGAGGAACTGATTCCACCTCTGTTCAAGATGCCTCAGCTAGAGCCGTACGACAGCATCTCGGATCTCCTGGACCACCTAGAGAGCTTCAAGGCTCTCATGATGCTGTACAGAGCTACCAATGTCGTGCTTTGTAAGGTGTTCACAATGACCCCTCGCAAGGTGGTTCGGTTCTAGTTCTCCAACTTTGGCTCAATTCCATCCACTTCTTCGAGCAGCTCGCTCGCCTCTTCGCAACATACTTCATCTACAGCTGTAGATGGCATCGCAGATCGGATGCGCAGCTTGACATCAAATAGAGGGAGAAAGAGTCCCTCAGGGATTATGTTGGCTACTTCAACGTGGTGATACCGGACGTTTGCGAGATAGATTAGTCGGTTACGATGTTAGCAATGAAGAATAGCCTACGATCGTCCTGCTTCCTTTTCTCCTTGGAGAAGCGCTTTTCGGTGGACTTCGCCGAACTACTAGCATGGGTGGACAATTACGCTAACGTGGAGGAGGCCATGGCATCTCACCATGAGTCTGCTAGCAAAAGACCCCTCTATAAGGACTCCAAGAGGGGGCATAATGAGTGGAGGGAGCCAAGGAGTGCTTTACCTTGGTGTGAGAGGAGCTCACGATAACCCAGGAGTCCTCCTCGAAAGTTCAAGAGGTACACCCCTCTCACCGTGCCGAGGATCCAGATCCTCATGGAGATCGAGGGCCGAGGCTACTGTTGGAAATTATGTCCTAAATCCAATCAATTGTTGATTGTAAATGTATTTGAATCAATTATAAATAACATGGTATTTATTCATCACCAGAACATCTTCACAAAACTCCGATGTGATGAAGTCCTTAGGACTGCTTTGTGTAATGAAATATAATTTTGTCACACAGGTCCTTAAATGTTCATGACCGTATGATATACTATTAATAGGACGATAGTATTATCGGGCGTAGGTCATTGTGTATCATATTTATTGGTTGTCTTCCAAACCAAAGAGTATAGAGATACTAGTATGGTATACAGGTGAATGGTAGTGTACGTTCACTGAACGTGACCAATTGACGAACTCTCTCTTGTCAAGAGTTGTTTCGAGTGGATATGGGTATATGTATCCTTTAGACCTGAGATTGCAACCGGTGGCTTGCAAGCAACTCACTGTACTTTGGTGCCGGACTACCTGAATTTCTAATCCAGCGATGGAAGGTTTCTGGGTCCAGTCAAGTACTTATGCTAGTCAGTTGCAAATCAAGATGGGATTGACCTCCCTTAGGAATAAGGGTGAATGCCTTGTATTTTTCAATTAAGTAGTACCCTGGCCAGAGAAAGTCAAATCACTATCACTTGACTTATTGAATTGAAACATATTTCCGGATGGATCGTTTCAGGGTAGACAGACTCTGAACACACCCTGGGCATTTTCTGATCAAGAGGATGAATTATGCGGTAACCATAGTTCATAGATTCTAGAATGTTGCTTTGCATCTATTCGGCCTATCCGGTCGTCGGGTTCTATTGCTAGATGGTTACTTCGATTAGTGCAGGAAGTGTTCTTGTACTACCGGCTTAGGTTCGAACCTATGAGGTCACACGCTTAGAAGTTTTTGGATTGATCAAATGGCTGATTGACGATTGAGAATCGTCTAGAGGTAAAATAGTCAATGTGATTGACTGATTGCCCTAAGCAATTGTTGCTTGGAAAAGTTAATTGGTGATTGGATCACTGATTAGACTCAATTTAATTGAGTAATAGAGATTGGGCTTGACCAAATTCAAATATGATTTGAAATTGGTAAAACCGTAATTGACACCAAAATTGGTTTGGTGAAAATGTCTAATTTGCCTCCAACCAAATTAGATTTGGCTTGAGTCAAATTGGATCAAAATCAATTATGATCCTAGTATGACTAGGACTTCCTTCCCTATGTGGGACCTGTTGGGAATTGTATCCTAAATGTCAATCGTCAGCATATTGATGATTGAATTTTGTAAATGAATTGACAAATTGATAAAGTATTATTTGGCATTATTCATCATTTCATCTTCAAATGAACTCTTATATGATGAAGTCCTTAGGACTTATGTTATGATAAAGGAGGATTTATCTTTGGATTCTTAAACTTGTTCGCGACCAAATGATATGTTGTTACTAGGACGACAACATTATCGAGATTAGGTCGTTGTGTGACATATACGTTGGTTATCCTCTTAACCAAGGAGTGTGGAGACACTGGTATGCCATACAGGTGAAGTGTAGGAGTACATTTCACTGAACGTGACCAATTCCGGAACGCTCTACTGTCAAGAGATGTTTCGAGTAGATATGGGTATAAGTTTGGCCCTCTGACCTAAGACCGTAACCTATGACTAGCAGGCAACTCATTGTACTTTGGTACCGGACTACCTGGATTTCTAATTCAGTGACGGAAGGTCACTGGGTGCAGTCAAGTACTTGCGTAGTTAGTTGTGAGTTGAGATGGAATTGACCCTTCCTGAAAACAGGAGATAATATCTTGTGATTAATTTAGCAAAACCTTGGCCAGGGTAATCTCAGTGAGGAGTCACGGGATATCTAAAGTTAATCACATAATGGATGTACAAATTATTGGGTTGACAGTGAGCTCTAAGTCATCCTGGCATTAGGAGTCAAAGGGATTGAATTATACAGTAACCATAGTTCAGGGTTACAGAATATTTGCTTCGCATATATTCGGCCTATCCGAACATCGGATACCATTGCTAGATGGTCACATCGATTAGTGTAGGAAGTCGTTCCTATATTATCGGCTTAGGTTCGAACCTATGAGGTCACACGCATAGAAGATTCCTGATTGATCAAGACGGCTGATGAATGATTAAGAATCATTCAGGGGTAATTTGGTCAATTCGATTGGCAAATTATCTTATAAAATAATTAAAGTAATTATCGGAGGATTAATTAGTAATTAGATTGCTAATGAACTCAATTGGATTGAGTAATTAGACTAAGGATGAGCCAAATTGAATTAGATTCAATTCTGGGCTCAATCAGGGTTTTTGACCTGATTGGATTAGGTCTGAATCAAGAGGACTTAGGTTGACCAAATTAAATTAGATTAAATTTGTGCTTAATTAGGGATTGACCTAATTGGATTAGGTTCGCCCATGGTAATTGGATCATTCTAATTGTTAGGATTTAATTAAATTAAATGGGTTTGATCAGAAACTGTTCGGATCTTGAAATCCACTTGTCACATATCCATGCATGGCGCCATAAATTGATTTTTAATATGATTAAAAATTAATTTAATTTATTTAATGGTGCCATGAGAACTTGGCAACATCAGGGACCTCTTTCATCATTAGATGGGTCGAAATGGAGAGATAAATTCATGAAAAGAATTGGATAAGATCAAATTCTCTCTCTTCATGCCATATGTCATCCTTATCTTTATCTCATTTCTAATTAAGGTTGAATTTCGAATTTAATCACCACAAAATTACCACGTGACCCTCTAATCTGATTGGGGGCATGGGAATTTCGAAATTGAAAGAGGGAAGTGGCAACATGATGAATGGTATAGATTAGATCAAGCTTCATCATGTAATGGCACATGAACTTGAATTTTGAATTCAAAATTCAAAACCCCACAAAATCCTCCACAAATATGGGATGGTTGGCATGAAGTTAGAGGGGAGAGCAACATTAAAAGGACCTCCATCAGCTGGTGGTCGAATTTAAGGAAAAAAGAGAGAAAAAGAAGAAAAAAAAGGGAAAAGAAAAGAGAGGAACCCTAGTTCATGCATGGAAAAATTCTGCATTCAATCTAGCTGACTTCTTCCTCCTCTAAGTCCATCGCACCATTAGTGTTAGGGGTCCCTGATAAGAGTCTTTAGATCAGATCTAAATCCTCTTCAATCCCTCCAAACCTTTCCTCCAAGTTCTTCCAAGAAGGCGGTTCAAAAGTTGATAACGTTGGGAAGATCAAATTTCAGCCTCAAGAAATTCTGCGCAAGCTAGCGCTTTCGTAGGATTGGATCTCTTCAGGAACTTCGCGTGTACTTCTCGTAGAGGCCATTCGTGTGCGTGACTGCGAAGTCAAGGATCAGATCCACCACTTTCATCCATAATAAAAAGTATTAATCTAGCATTAATCATTTATTATGGTGTCAAGATCTAGGTCCGATTCTCCGAGGTTTTATCCTCTTTTGGGGCTCCTCACGGAGATATCTCCAGAATCCATTCGATGGATATTCGGAGATTAATTGGAATAGAATTCTTAAGTTTCAGATCTGATAGTTAATCATGCATGAAAGTTTTAGCATAATTGTTTAAACGATTCTGGCATAATCCTATGTGTTCTTAAGGTGCTGATTTCTAGATTTGATCTTGTAAGCATGCATGAATTAAATTGTTTGATTCGATTTTTTCCGCTGCATTTTTGAAACTTAAAAAGAACTACGTATAGCTTGATTCTCCTTATGAAGGGGTACGTAGGCAACGCGATCAGGTTCAGCCATGGTTTTTAAAAAAAAAAATCAGCATGCTTAACACCGAAGAACCTAGGATTTACTTTCAGGACACACATATTGTATGTGGGACCCACGTCCTGCCTAGGTGGGACCCACATACTGTATGTGGGACCCACGTCCTGCATTTATGGAACCCACATACTGTATGTGGGACCCACATCCCGGCCACCTCACCCCTTTGCATGCGTGACACGTGGCGGAGCAGGACACCTCTTTTGCTTGCATGCGTGACACGTGGCGGAGCAGGATACCTCTTTTGCTTACATGTGTGACATGTGGCGAGCCTGGACACCTCACACTCCTCCTGATGTCATCCATGACCTTATCTGCCTCATGATGTCATCCATGACATCGCCCTCCAGGCCACCTCACCCCTTTGCATGCGTGACATGTGGCGGAGCAGGACACCTCTTTTTCTTGCATGTGTGACATGTGTCCTGACAAGACACCTCATCGGACACCTCATAGGGACACCTCACCCTCTTCTTGGCCTATAAATAGGCCACCCCTCTTCCTTCTTCTTAACACATCAAGAGCACCAGAGAAAGAGAGTGAGAAGAGAGAGCAGCTCTGAAGGTGAAAGCCCAAGAAGGAGTTCTTGAGCTGTGAAGGTCCATCTTTTTCCTTCTTCTCCCTTTCAGCCAACCTTCTGCCTCCCTGCGAGCTAGCACTCCCCGGGAAGCGGATCATTCCGGAGCTTCGCATGGACGAGTCATCGAGGCCGAACGCTTGTGCGGCTGCGAAGCATCCTTGAAGGAACCCCCTTCTAAAGGTAAGAGATCTGATCTATTTTACGGTTGAGATATGATCTCAATCTTCAAATCACAAGAAGTTGTGATTTATGCATATTTATTTGAATCACACAATCCTCGGGATCTGAGGGCTTTGTGATATTTGGTGTCAAAGCAAAAGATTAGTGGAGACTATCCGATTTCCGGAAACTCTCACGCGTGATCGTGTGACGAAGCGTGGCTCTCCACCCGGGGGCTCATATGATGAGTGCTTTGATAGGCACGCGCGGGTGTCACCCTATGTATTGGGACTGAGCCCGCGCAACATACGATGTGCAGTTGAAGACTGTCTTCGACTGGTACCATAGTTAAAATATCTAAAATATCAAGCATATTTTGGGTTAAAATGTTTAACCCGTTCTTTCCGCATAAAATTTTCTGAAATTCATGCTTAGCCCTCTGCACGCACACCATCAGCTACCTGTGCCGTCCACCTCAGATGAAGCGCCCAGCAACCTAAAGAGACTGAAAGAAGTACTGTCGCTTCCACCGAAACCACGACCATGATACCAAAGAGTGTATTCAGCTCAAGGATGAAATCAAGGCACTTATTCAACGTAGGCATTGGATCGGTATGTGCGCCCTTGGAAACAACGAGAATCGCCTGCTTTGGCCTTCAATCCACCACCCCTAGAGTCGATCGACAACCGTCCGACCATTGGAGTGATCCACATGATTGCTGGCAACCCCACTGAGGTCTCGACCACATCGGGCAACCAAGCTCCCCCAAGAGGCCGAAGCTGTTCTGAAACGATGGCGCACGAGCAACGTCATCACATTCTCTGACGCCGACCTGGGAGGAGTTTAGACTCCTCATGATGATGATGTAGTTATTTTTCTTACTGCCATAAGATACGATGTAAAAAGAATTCTTATTGATAATGGAAACTCGGCTGGTGCATTATTTTATGATGCTTTCCAAAGAATGAGATTGCCTGTTGAATAGCTCTAGAAGGTCAATGCTCCTCTGGTCGGCTTCTCATGAGATTTAGTTCCTGTAGGAATGATCAATCTGTCAGTCACCGCAGGTCAAGAGCTCCGAAGTAATACTTTGCAGCTAGACTTCCTTGTGGTCCGAGTCCCTTTAGCCTACAACGTAATTTAGGCCGACTTGGCCTAAATACTTTTCGAGCTGTGGTATCCACCTACCATATAATCATGCGATTCTACATGAGGTGCGGAGTGAGAAAAATTTGAGGTGACCAGATGATAGCTCGCCAGTTCTACATGGCAACCCTCAAAAGAAAAAAAACTGATAAAATCCCTACCGATCGAGAGGCTAGACACAAGGGACGAGCTAAAGGAGTAGTGGAGAGAACCGGCCGAAGAGTTGGTACAGGTTCTCCTACAAGAAGAAGAGCCTGATCAGACTATCTAGATCGGCTCAGGCTTATGTGAAGAACATGGAGCCAAAGTGATCAACTTTCTCTGCGCCAACGCGGATGTCTTTGCCTAGTCGGCTGCAGACATGCTGGGCATAAGCTTCCTGAAGTGATGGTTCATGAGCTTAACGTGGATCCGACTCGCTGACTTGTGCAGCAAAAAAAAGAAAGTTCGTTGCAGAAAGGCAGCAAATCATAAACCAGAAGGTCGACAAGCTCGTGGAGCCCAATCTTGTTCGTGAGGTAAGCTATCTTGACTGGCTAACTAATGTTGTAGTTGTTAGAAAATCTAATGGGAAGTAGCGAGGTTGCATTGACTACACCGACTTGAATAAAGCCTGCCTAAAAGATCATTCTTGCTCTTGACAATTGTTCAATTCGTAGTGTTAGGATCCCTCGCATGCCGCAGAAAAATCAGAACACAGTGGAAAGGCATGCGCGATATTCCGTTCATTGCATGAACATATTTTTAAAACCATCCTTCGTAGATAAATTAGGATAAAAAACTTTTTACATGATAAGGAAGATCAGATCTTCACCTTGTGTGGGTAGATGATCACTGCAAATTTGATGATCGTGGATTTGTTAGAAGGTTCGCTTGAAGCTGCACATGCGTCCGGCCTCTACGGGTATCCACATGAGGCTGAGGACCGATCTAAGTCTTTGAATCTTCCCGGGGTGCTAGCTCCCTTGCAGAGATGGCTTTTGACGGCTAAAATCCTCTCCTTTAAATCAACTCTTGATTACCTTGAGAGGAGGAAGAAGAAGGATAGATCAAAGAGAGGAAAAGCAAAGCACCTTTGCAGCCTTTTTCTTTTCTAGCGTTGGAACTAAGAAAAAAGATGGAGGAAGGGATGACGCCTCCTCCCTTTTTTTTTTTTTTGTCTCATGGCTGAAACCAAGAGGGATAGGTGCTGTTCATGGCTCCAAGAGAAGGGAAAAAAGCTCTCTCACGGCTGCCCCTTTTAATTTTTTAAGACAAGGGTTGGAGCTCCTAAAATTTAGGAGCTCCAACCTTATCTTTGATCCAAGAGGAGGGGCGTACGCCCCTCCTCTTTTTTTTTCACGTAATGAACTAGGGGAGGGCCGTACGCCCCTCCCTCATATCCCTTCTTTTTAATCATGCCCCCACTTAATCAAACTAAGTGGGGTGGGGCCTATTTACAAGGGGGGTCTAATCCTCTTCCAAAGAGGATTGAGTGCACCCATTTCTTTTTCCTTCAAATCCTAATCTAATTAGGATTCAATTGAACCATGACTCAATTAAACTCTTCAATCCTAATCCAATTAGGAGTCATCTTAATTTATTAGATTAAAATTAATTAGAATTTAAGAATTTCTAATCCAATTAGGACTTATTTAATTTCAGTCCTAATCCAATTAAGATGAACCCTATCGGATCTCTACGTACAGTTATCGTATGATACAGTTATCATATGATACAGTCCTTCTATCACAGATCCCTACAGAACAGAGGTCATGATAACTCGTCAAACCCTATCGTCTGGCATATGTCTAGATTTATTCGACTTAAGTTCGAGAATGGAAAACTCCTTTTTCACTGTTCATACTGCCCCGGCCGAGGTCTTACAAACTCAGTCTTATAAAATACATAGGATCACTCCTTATCTAGCAAGATCGATAGATTCCTTGTAGGTGCATACCCTACTCCTACAGTGAACCTACTGCAGCCAATCTACACCACAAGGATTTATATGGCTAGAGACCATGTATACGTGCAGTCAAACTACAGCAACCTCACTGTGAATAGTTAAAGCACCGCAGGTGATAGTCAACTTTAAAGACCACGCAATAGCACGTATCTGGTAGGATAGTGGTTACGGATATCGATCCACAGGGATTGGGGTACAGTTGTTTTTCTTTTAAAAAATAAAATATTTAAAAAGGAAGAGTTGGTGAAGAAAATTAAACTAAGGAATTTTAATAAAGCAAAATGCAATTAAAAAGATATCAGTTTGGGGGAAACCTAGGACAAGGAATTCACCACTAACATCGGAACAAGGGTTATTTATATTTTAATTTATTCTTGGATAAACATGCAAATTGGCTACAAGCCTAATAAGCATTTAAATAGAAATTCACAAAAGTAATTTAGGCATAATCCATCTTTAGTTAGCATGAAATGTCTACCCTAATCTAAAGTGGCAGCACATCGCATCTTCCTTAAGCATGGACTATCTTATATTTACTTAGTGATCATGAAGAACAATTGTATAAACATCATATTTAAAATCACAGAATTCAAATATGGAATTAAAGAAATATTCATTAAGATCAAAGAAGTTTATACAATTCCAAAAACATAAATCAAAAATACAAAACCCTTGGCCCTTTGTTAGGGCTGCATCCGGCCCTAGAGAGAATATCAGCCCTGCATGGAGTTGGAGACGGCAGCAGCAGCACAGCAGCGGGCTCCCATCTCTCCCTCTTGTGATTCCCTTGAGAACAGCTCCTTCTTAGCTCTTAGGGGAAGTTATTCCCAAAATAACCAAGAAATCTTCTCTCTCTTTCCTTTCTCTCATTTTTTATTCTCTCATGGGATTCGGCTCACTCCCTCCCCTGTTTCCTCTTCTTCCCGTGGGAAGTCACCTTGAGAAGAACTGTGGAATCAAAGCCCCCGCTTGCTGATCCTTCGATGGGGAAGAAGGAGGAATACCCTTTCTCATCAGAAATCCTTCCTTTATATAGGCAGCCATCTCTTTCTCCTCCTTAAAGATAAGGATGCATGGATTGAACTGATCTAGTCGTTGGAACAGGAAGCCATTGGATTAGCTCGGTGAAGTGATCCGAAAATGTTGGAGATCTGATTCGGATCCTTGCAGAAAATCTACTTGCTGTTCTGGAACTTGGAGAGCACACAGAAGAAGCCGATGTTGCTGTTCCACGGTTGCATGGGATAAGCTTGTGATCGATGGAGTTAACGATGGGAAGATTCGGTCCTCTGTTCCGCTGCAGCAGGGGAGGATGCAAACGGTTCCTGAGTTCGGTGGGAACAAGAGATTTGGATAAAGAAGATCTTGGAAGAGAGCTCCTTCGTGATGCTTGGGGAGAGGATTCTGTTTCCGAAACAGGGGAGGATGCAGTTGAAGCTTGGGATCAGTGGATACGGCTGAACTTGGATGAATATGGATCACAACGAAATGAGAGCTGGGAGAAATCCATGGACGAAGGATTGGTTTTTGGTTGGTTTGGATGCTGGGATGATTCATGACCGGGAGGAGATATGGCTGGAGATGAAGCTTGCGGATGAGGTTGATCTGGGAAGGAGTGGTTCCGAAGGGAGGTTGAAGAAGTTAGCTTAGGCTTATCCATGAGATAAGGATGGAGTCGGATCACGGAGAAGATGGGATCCGGAGTTTGGTTTGTTCGATGGGATACAGGAGCTGGGAGATTCGGAGAAGAATGGAATGGCGTGGAAGAAACAGGATGGGGTGGAGTTTGGATTCGGAAGTTGGGAGGAAGGGCTGATAGGAACACGAGATGTGTTTGGGAGCGAGCTGTGAGCAGGGACGTTGGGATTGAATGGATTCTGAGTTTGGTTGGCGATGAAGACGGGATGCTACACGTAACAGGGGAGCTGGAATCAGGCCGAAAAAAGAGGATGCTGGGAGATGATCACGGATGGCAAACGGGATGAATGCTGGCTTGATCCGCGAACAGGGGATTTGAGCTCATCCGTGGAAGGAATCGGCGGACGATTTGGCTTGATTCGGCTGGGAAGGAATGGGTTGTTGATTGGCTTGGATGTGGGCACGTGAACTTAGGATCGATGCCACATGCTGAGAAAGAAATTTGGGAAGTTTGGACACATGGAAAGACCTATTTTTGATGAATGTGTGAAGGAATTGGATGTTAATGGCTGAGATGTGATGCCATGAGTGATGCTCGGAAATGGGGTGCATGTAAATGGGAAGATGAGACTTCCGAGAGATGATCTAATCCATTGGGTTCATGGGATTTGGGTTCAGGAATTATCCCGAATAAGTTCGAATCGATCTGCATACATTAGGCTCAATTAATAAATAATTAAATCAAACTCGAATTAATTTATTAAAATGCAATGATGAGGGTAACACATCTTTTAGTTGAATTTACAAAATATGTGAATTAAAATAATGATAAGTGCTATGAATAAGATATTAATTTATGCATTATTTAGCACTTATCACACCCCCCAACCTACATTTTGCTAGTCCTCAAGCAAAATAAAAACTAACTCACTTTCGCAGGAATCGCGATTGCATTTACCGTATGCAATAAGGCTTTAAACCCCTAGGTGGCCCTAGTGGACGAGTTTTGTCTCGTGAGGGTTTCCGGCTCAGATACCCACAAACTGTTTGTCTCTACTCAAAGAGTTATTATTTTATAAAATCTAATTTTAAATGCATAAATGCCAAGAATTTCAAAAGCACACAAAGTTTTAATTACCAAGTCAGCCCAAATCCTAGGTCAGTATGCAACTTAAGTTGAAGTCATTAACTTTTCGTTAGAGAGTTATAAGACTTATTTATACCTGGGTGCTCGGTGAAATCTGGACCATACACAAGCTAAGACTTTAGATTCTCCAAAATACTGCTAAAGCTAGTAGTTTCCAAGAATTGGTCAGATAAGACTTAATCACTGATTCAAAATCATCCTATCTTGCAGGATTTTGAGAGTTGTGGATGTTTACTTTAATACCTCATGGGCTTTATCTGTAATATTCCAGTTTATTCAAATTTTTACAACGACGGCTTTCACACTATCATCTTTTTCAAGGTCAATATTATTTTCTTTTTCTTTCATATTTTTTTTTGATTTTGATTTTTTTTTTGATTTTATATTTATAAATAAATTATGCACTTTTACTCTTGTAATGATTCCTCCATGTAGCGAGCATTCAGTCAACACTCCCACGCCAGATGGCATAAGGTGTTGGGCATCAAGACTCCCCTACGAACCTATGCTCGGGTTCATCATCACACGCCCGCTGACCTTTGACAATAGGTAGCCCTTTTCGATGTACCTGACTAAATTCACTTTTTTTTTTATTTTTATTTTTTATAATAGTGAATTAGATAGGTATGATTCATCAGGACTCAAAGTTGCTGCCAGACTTAACAACATCATGTTGAACCTAACCCTTAGAAGTGCAGGCCATGTGTGTTATGAAATTCCAAAGTAAAAATTATCTTACAACTCACTAGAAGAACTTTTAATGAAAAGAACTCAAGTTGTCTTACTTCTGACTAATCATTAGGCTTGTTAGATTTTATATACTTTGTGTATTTATCATTTCAGCACTAAGGCATAGAAATTAGTTTTTTTTTTTTTGAAAAACTTATTCCATAATGCGAAAATGTGTTTTTTTTTTCCGAAAAACTTATTCAAAAATGCAAAAAATTTCTTCAAAAATTCCAATCATATACCCTCCAACCTAAATCAGACATTGTCCTCAATATTTTTTTTTTGAGATGAATATTATATTATTATATTTTTTTATATTTTTTATTTTTTTATTTTAGTTTGGACGAAAATATGATGCATATGGAGGATAAAAGCATTTTACCGTAATTGCATCAGTAATATGAGGGATCCTGTTAATGCAATATAACAAAAAAAAATACGACAAGAAAATATGCAAAAATAACCTACGAGAATTGGGTTGCCTCCCAACAAGCGCTAAGATTAACGTCTTCAGCCAGACGTAGTGCATCCCTATCAAATCATACCGGGTTCATGCCGAGTTCTCCAAGGAAGGAAATTTGTGGGAAACTGATTGTCAGGCACAGAGTTGACTGCTTCTATGACCTTTTCTATATTAAAGTTAAAATGGGTCAAGCATGGTTTCAGAGGGTCATCTGCCAAAATATAGGAAAGGGCTTCTTCTATAAGATCATCCATTTTGTCTATTAGGAAGGACTCAACTTCCCTCGTGGGTTGGTCGGCCGTATTGAACACATTTAATTTTACCTTCATATTTCCAAATGATATGTTCATTACCCCCGTTCTACAATTGATGCACGCATTGGCTGTTGCTAAAAAGAGGCGGCCAAGGATCACGGGGATTTGTTTCTTAGGATTAGGCTCATGTTCCATATCAAGGACGATGAAATCTACTGAAAAATAGAATTTGTCTACCTTGACAAGAACATCTTCAATTATTCCACGTGGTGTTTTTACAGATCGATCAGCCAACTGAAGGGATACCGAGGTTGGTTTTAACTCACCTAACCCAAGTTTCTCATAAACTGAGTAAGGTAAAAGATTGACACTTGTCCCTAGATCTAAGAGTGCTCGATCAATGAAATTATTTCCTAAGACACAGGAGATAGTGGGAGCACCAGGATCTTTAAATTTCGGAGGGGTGTTGTGTTGGAGAATAGAACTCACTTGCTCAGTTAGGAAGACCTTTTTAGACACATGTGTCCTAGATTTTCGCTTTTGGGTACAAAGGTCTTTGAGAAATTTGGCATAGGAGGGAACTTGTCTAATAGCATCAAGAAGCGGGAGGTTGATTTTGACTTGTTTGAAAACCTCCATCATCTCCTCTAGTGAAGTTCCCTTTTTGCCAAAGAGAGAGGGTGAATTAAGAGCTTCAGGAAATGGGGCCTTTGGGATATGAGTTTTGGCAGAAGGTGGACTAGCTGAAGAAGAAGAAGGTTTTGGATTTTCATGTGATACATTTTGCTCCTCCTCTTTACCTTCCTTATTGTTACCCTCTCCAATCTTATTGTCTACTACACGTCCACTCCTTAGGGTAGTCAGAGCATTGGCTTGTTCATGATGAATTGTATTTAGCTGATTTTCTTGAGCCATGTATTGTCCCCTAGGATTACTCACTGGTTGGCTTGGAAGCTTTCCTTCCTCTCGCTTGTTCAGTGCATTAGCTAGTTGCCCCATTTGAGATTCTAGCTTGGCGATAGATTGTGTGTGAGAGTGCACCAATTATGTAATAGTTTCCAAACCTTGAAGGGAGTGTTGGGTTTCCCAGTGCCCTAGGGCGCAGCGGAAGATACGGGATTATAAAATTTTCTTATAAAACCCATTATATGAAACCCTAATAAACCAAGATCGCCTTAATAATATAACCAAATAATGTAGAAAATATAATCTTGGTATAGAAGAATACCTATCACGCTATATCCAATATGTCTGAAGATGTCCTAAGGTGCCCAAATGTTCACCCTCCGATGTTGATCCACACAGGAATAGATTCAAGACTCTAGCTCCACCAAAACTTGATTCTAATTGTTCAATCCTTCCAAAGGATTTAATTGGCTGATTTTCCTTCACTTCCTTCTTCCTTTCTACCTCTAAAACATTCACTAGCCTTTTTGTCCTAATGAAGACCCTCTTGTCTTGGGTTAGGACAAAAGAGAGAGGCTTGTAAGAAAGAAGGGATAAGGAAGAGAGAAGGAGAGACTTTTTCTTTGATGATCTTTAGAACCCCAAGGCACCTCCTTATTTATAAGAGATGGAGGGATGCATCATAAAGGGATGCATCCCATCCACACAGATCTTTCATCTAGAGAGATATCCAGTGGTCCAGATTCAGGCGCTGACCAATGGTCCAGATCCTTCATCCAAAAATCCATCCAATGGTCCAGATGAAGGCGCCAACCAGTGGACCAGATCCTTCATCCAGGAAACCATCCAATTGTTAGAAGTATGCCCTAGAAGCCAATCTGGCTGACACATTGTTAATTCTAGAGACATAATTTTGTACTTGACAATTTATTATTGAATAAATAAAAGGCATCTTTTCATTCATATTATCTATGTGTCTATGAATCGTCCAAGAAATTAATAAGATGATGATGCATATTCTCAAGAGTTGAGAATTTGAGCTATGTATCATTGGTGATTAATTTCTAAATGCTCCTGATCAATGGATCATCACGAGGACGGTGATCGATCCGATCAGTGCACAGATTACTTTCCTTCTGGATGGACGAGACTTGAGTCCACAGTGTAGGGACACTGAAGTGATAGTGCAGGTGCTTGTTAGAAAACAAGGGTACTGAGCGTGACCAAGACAAGAAGTCACTTGGATGTCTATCCACTCGTCAGTGACTTGCTTGATGTTGCAGTAGTGTGACTGGTCCTTTGACCTGCGGTGCTTCGGCTACTCACAGTGAGGTTATTGTAGTTTGACTGCGCACATACATGGTCTCTAGCCATATGGGTCCATGCAGTGTAGATTGGCTGCAGTAGGTTCACTGTAGGAGTAGGGTATGCACCTACAAGGAATCTATCAACCTTGATAGAAGAGGAGTGATCCTATGTGATTTGTTAGACTGAGTTCTAAGTGTTGGGAACCCGCCCATGCCGCTGATATTTCAAAACAAAAATCAGATGGCAGCGGAAAGGGGGCATGTGCGGGATCAACGTTCATCGCATGAACGCTGTTTCTAGATCATTCGTAGTTAAGATAAGGATTAAAACTTTTAAAACCATTAGAAAGATCAGATCTTCACCTTGCGCGGGTAGATGATCACCGCAAATCTGAATTCGTGATTTTCGGAAGAGGGTTCGCTTGAAGCCGTTCAAACGTCCGGCCTCTATAGGTATCCACACGAAGTAGAGGACCGATCAAATCTTTCTTGTCTTCCCGGGGTGCTAGCTCCCTTGCAAAGACTTCTTTTGATGGCTGATCTCCTCTCTTTCAATCAACTCTTGATTGCACTTGAGAGGAGGAAGAAGAAGGATGAAGAAGAGGAAGAAGATCAAAGCCCTTCCCAGCCTTCTTCTTTTCTCATGCGTTGAAGCCAAGAGGAGGAAGGAGGGATGTCGCCAAGCTCTTCTTTCCCTTGCACCTTGCTTGCGGTTGAACCAAGGGAGGAGAGGGGAGGGTGGCGGCAGCAAGAGGAGGGCTTCAAGTGCATTAGGGCGCCGGCCCCTTGCCTCCTCTTATATAGCCATCTAGGGCTCCTACAATCTAGGAGCCCTAGAGTTAATTCCATAAGAAGGGGGCGCCGGCCCCTCGCTTCATGCCGCACACAAGGAGAGGAGGAGGGGCATGATCCCTCCTTCTTGTGATGCCCTAATCCTCCTCTAAGGAGGATTAGGTGTCCCTCTTATGGCTAAGTCCTAATCCTATTAGGCTTTAACCAAATCATGAATCAATTGGGTTCAATCCATGCTAGTCCTAATCCTATTAGAACTTGAATGAACCATGACTCAATTGAACTCTTCAATCCTAATCCAATTAGGAGTCATGTTGATTCATTAGATTAATAATTAATTTAGACTTAAAGAATCCTAATCCAAATTAGAACATATTTAATTTTAGTCCTAATCCAATTAGGACTCTATTTGAATCCGAAGTCCTAATCCGATTATGACTCTAGGAATCCTACTCCAAGTAGGAATCCAATTTTGATTCAAAACTCCTAATCTCATTAGGATTGCAGGAATCCTATTCCAAGTAGGAAACCCAGTCCTACTCCAACTAGGATTCCCAGTCCTAATCCAATTAGGACTCTAGGAATCCTACCCGAAGTAGGATTTGTATTTAAGTCCAATTAATTAATTCTCTTTGTTCCTTCTTCAACCGAATATCAATCGAATTGATTACTCGTGATTCATAATCACTATTCAACCATCGGATCGGTCAATACTTCTAGTGTGTGTGACCCCGTAGGTTCTACTCTGACTGGTAGTGAGATATATTATGATCTCTATCACAACATCATTGAAAACTCCTTTCAATAGTTTGGAACGATTCCAACTCAACTCATTAGGGTTTATCAATCATCAAGATAATCCCTATGAGTCCCACCATCCACCAGTGACACCTAGCAGCATGTAGTGGCTACCCAGTAGAATAGAAAGATGAACCTCTAGGTGCAGTTAACGTGTGATACAGTCCTACTATCGTGGATCCCTACAGGACGGAGGTCATGGACAACTCGTCAAACCCCATTGTCTGTCATATGTCAAGATTTATTTGACTTGAGTTCGATAGTGAAAAACTCTTTTTCCACTTTATATTACTGCCCTGGCCAAGGTCTTAGAACTCAGTCTAACAAATCACATAGGATCACTCCTCTTCTATCAAGGTCGATAGATTCCTTATAGGTGCATACCCTACTCCTACAGTGAACTTACTGCAGCCAATCTACACTGCATGGACCCATATGGCTAGAGACCATGTATGTGTGCAGTCAAACTACAATAACCTCACTGTGAGTAGCCGAAGCACCGCAGGTCAAAGGACCAGTCACACTACTGCAACATCAAGCAAGTCACTGACGAGTGGATAGACATCCAAGTGACTTCTTGTCTTGGTCACGCTCAGTACCCTTGTTCTCTAACAAGCACCTGCACTATCACTTCAGTGTCCCTACACTGTGGACTCAAGTCTCGTCCATTTAGAAGGAAAGTGATCTGTGCACTGATCGGATCGATCACCGTCCTCGTGATGATCCATTGATCAGGAGCATTTTAGAAATTAATCACCAATGATACATGGCTCAAATTCTCAACTCTTGAGAATATGTATCATCATCTTATTAATTTCTTGGATGATTCATAGACACATAAATAATATGAATGAAAAAGATGCCTTTTATTTATTCAATAATAAACAGTCAAGTACAAAATTATGTCCCTAGAATCAACAATTTGTCAGCCAAATTGGCTTCTAGGGCATACATCTAACAATCTCCCACTTGCACTAAAGCCAATTGGTCATATATCTTAGGCCCATCTTCTCAAGGTGGGCTTCAGTCTTTTGCTGACTCAGCTGCTTAGTGAACGGGTCCGCCACGTTATCCGCGGAGTCTACTCTCTGCACCTTTACATATTTCTTCTCAACATAGTTGCGTATGAGATGGAAGCGCCGCTCTATATGCTTAGACTTCTGATGAGACCTTGGCTCCTTAGCAAGGGCTATGGCGCCATTATTATCGCAGTAGAGTGTTATGGCATCTGATGTCATCACGTCCAACTCTGCAATGAATTTCTTGAACCAGAAGCCTTCCTTAGCAGCTTCAGAGGCGGCGATGTATTCAGCTTCCATAGTAGAATCAGCAATGATCGGTTGTTTAGAACTCTTCCAATTTACCGTACCACCATTGCACAAGAACACTGATGACCCAAAGATTGATTCATAGATTGATTTTGATGATCACAAAACCTTGAAGTATAGATACTAATGTTTATGTTGCAAGGAGAAAGATATTTATGTTGCAAGGAACATAGCAAGTTGGAAGAACACAAGAAGGCCTCTAAAAGCACTCAAGAAAAGTTGGAAGAAAGCTACAAGTTATTGGCCCAAGTCTCAAGTTCAAAAGATTCAAATTGGAGGAGCAAATTCAAGGAAAATTTAAAAGAATAGTCTTCGAGTCGACTCCTGAGGAATTCGAGTCGACTCCAATGCTTGGCGAGTCAACTCGAGAGTAGAACGAGTCGACTCCAGGGTGTAAAAGGCAGAAAAGTCAGAGAGGGATTTTCGACCCTGAGATTCGAGTCGACTCCTGAGGAATGCGAGTCGACTCCAATGGTTGTCGGGTCGACTCCAAAGAAAGCGAGAGTCGACTCTCAGTGGTACACAAGGGAAAACTCAGAGAAGCAGTTTTTGGACACTGAGATTCGAGTCGACTCCCACAAAGTCCGAGTCGACTCCAAAGACAGCGCAACCCCAAGACAGAAGACGGTATTTTCGTCTCTGAGAGGCGAGTCGACTCCAAGACAAGTCGAGTCGACTCCAAGGCAGCGCGGCTCCAAAATACAGAGGATCAGTTTTCCGACTCTGAGATTCGAGTCGACTCCCAGACAGCTCGAGTCGACTCCAAGGCAGCACTACACTAAGATGGCAGAAGACCAACTTTCGAAAACTGAGAGCCGAGTCGACTCCAAGGAAGTTCGAGTCGACTCCAAGACTGGACGAGCCAAAAGACAGAGGATCGGGAGTTCGGACTCTGGGATTCGAGTCGACTCCCAGGATAGTCGAGTCGACTCGAGTGGACAAAATTCAAATTTGGAACAGTTGCCGAGTCGACTCCGGAAAAGCTTGAGTCGACTCCCGCTACAGCCGAGTCGACTCCTGATCGCGCGAGTCGACTCCGATCCCAACGGTAATATTGTCAGGAGGTGCAGACTGGTTCCAACGGCTATATTTTTGTCTCTAACGGCTATATTCTTGTTTCCACTCCATCTAAAGCTATAAAAACAAGAAGAGAGCTAGGGGAGAACTCATGGAAGTGGGAGAGAACTTTTAGGGAAGAGATTCCAAACAGATTACAAGGGAAATCTCCCAAAAGCACAAAAGGGCCATTCAAAGTGAAATAGAGGGAAGAAGAGCATCCAAGTGAATCCCAAAGCTTCCTCTCCATCCGTGTGCTGCCTCAGTGATCCTCCACTTCGTGCCAAATCAGAAGAGGGTCAAGTAAAGAAGAAGTCGAGCTCCTTCATCTTCCAAACTCGTTTGAGGACTTCACTTTACTCTATTTGCTTATAGTGTTATATTTGCTTGTTTAAGAAGCTTTGATTTATCTTAAACTTTGTTATAATATCTTGTAACTTGATTCAATCACGGGATTGAATCAAGGGGTAAAGGTTTGTTGGTGAGCCAAAGGGAAAACCAACGGTGTAAGGTTTGTTGGTGAGCCAAAGGGAAAACCAACGGGGTTTAGGTTTGTTGGTGAGCCGAGGGTAAAACCAACGTGAAAGGGTTTGATTGTGAGCCCGGGAAAACAATCGGGGTTGGTTCTAGTCGGTGAGCCTGGGAAAACCGACCGAGTTCGTTGTGCGCTCGTAAAACAACAAGTTGGGTTGTGAGCTTGTAAAACAACCGGCTGTAATCGGTAGGATTATAGTGAAATTCCCAAGAGGTCTTGGGGAGTGGATGTAGGTGCTGGGGTGCACCGAACCACTATATGTTTATTGTGTTTGTGATGCTTTTTGTCATTGTCTAACTTGCTTACTTAGATATATTGCTTGCTTAACTCGTATCTACGCATCCCTTAGTTGCAAGCATACTCAATTTACTTAATCAAGTCCCATTTAATAAATCATACTGTTGCTAAGTTTAAATTCCACTGTGCATCTATATAACTTAGCATAGTTAATCAAAAAGTTTTAGAAGTAGCATAAAAGTTTTAAAAGACCCAATTCACCCCCCCTCTTGGGTTGTATCTACTGGGCAACAAGTGGTATCAGAGCAGGTGCTCAAATATTATTTGTAGTCTTAACCGACTAGAGCCAAAGATCATGACAACCCCACATAACGTATTACTTGCTGAGGGACTTTCCACAAACAGACCTCCACTGTTTGATGGATCTAACTATATTCAATGGAAAGCTAGAATGAAAATCTTTACTCAATCACAAAACTATGAGTTATGGAATGTCATAACAAATGGCCTACACACACCCACGAAATTAATTGAAAGTATGTTCGATAAAAATTTGGCTGAACTAAATGCTAAGGCTATGAACCTTCTCTACTGTGCATTTAATAAAAATATTTTCAACCAAATTTATATATGTTCATCTGCCAAACAAATATGGGATACTCTTGAAGCAACTTATGATATTTTCGAAGAACCCCATGTTAGTTTACTTGAGGATAATTGCAAGACTAACATTGAGCATGCAGGAAACACTCTAAATCAGGAAGAAAGATTCAAAAGCTTCCTAAAGACAAAGAAGAAGAGGAAGCTAGAAGAAAGGAAGAAAGAGATAAAAAGGAAGAAAGCCTTGACCAAGAAAGAGTCAAGCAAGAAATTAAAAGTTAGGAGCAACAATGATGATATTAGCTCCAAGGAACTACAAGAGGTAACTAACTCGTGCTTTATGGCACAAGAAGACAAGGTAAAATCTGAATCTACTCTTACCTCAAATGATTTTCAAGAAGAATTATCTTATGATGAATTATTAAATACTTTTCATGATTTGTATGGTGAATGTAGAAAATTAGCTGTGAAGAATAAAAATCTTAAGAAACTAAATCTGAAAATTTCAAAAGAAAGAAATTCTAATAATGAAATACAAGATAAACTAAATTCTGAAAATAAAATTTTAAGGTTAAATTCAGAACAATTAATTCAGAAAAATCAAAATTTAATTAAAGAAAATCAAAACTTAAGTAAAGAAATTAACCAATTGAAGTCTTTTATTAACAAATTTACTGTAAGTTCAGCAAGATTAAAAATGATGTTTGAAAGCCAACATACAGATTTTGATAAATCAAAATTTGGCTTAACTCCTTCACTTAGCAATGAATCCCTAAAGAAAAAGGTTATCAATTCACCAAGCAATCCATTAAATAAGATAACTTATTTCAAACATGAAAAGAATGGGCATAACAACTTTACCTATCGTTCTAACATAATTAAATCAAGTAGTAAAGTTATTACAATTAAACAAATTTGGGTTCCAAAAGGAACTATATGTCCTAACTCTCAAGGATCCAAGCAAGCTTGGGTACCCAAAATGAAAATATGAGGATGTAGACATAGATGTGCCAAGATACCCATGAAACAAATAGATTCATACAAATGGGTATTCTAGACACATTGAAACTTAAAATATACTTATGAAAAGTAATTTTAAATAATAATAATAATGAAATCAGTAATCCTTGCATCTCATCATTATTTTTGCTTTAGTATGAATTGCTAGTATTGATCAATTTTGTGATATAGAAACTACTTTTGGAAATATAACCAAATCACTTCATTTTATAGGATACTTTACTCACCCTTGGATAAAGTTGCTAAATGATTAATCATTATTAAGATTAATTCTATGAATTCTCTATATGCTTGATTGAGAGTTTTTATCCATGGCATTATTGTTTATTGATCATAGATATGATAATGTGTACTTGGTATGCTTTTGAATATATGCACTATGAATACCAAGATTAAAGAAACCATCCTTGGCACATAGAATCAACTCATGCTAGTATGTACTTAATCTCAAAAGACCTTGCCATAGGCTTACTTAGATTATCTACTTAAAGGTCAAAGTTTTGCTATGCATGCTAACTAAGGAAACAAACAAAAATCATTTCTAAATCTAAAGATGTTGTTTCCATCACTAAGTTTTCAAAAGCTTACATTGGATTTGTTCTTGGAAAATAAAACTGAAGTATTTTTCTGTATTTACTGAATCTTGTAAAAGCGTTTCAAATGAAAAAGGTTTCCAAACTGTGAAGATCATGGCACAGTGTTGAAAACCAAAATCCTGATTAAGGTTATACAGAAAATAATATTAAATTCAATTATTTCAGCTCCAAGGACATCATAAGTAAAATAGGGTTAATAGAATTCTTGAAGAAATGAAAAAGACAATTATGTATGATAGTCATCTACTCAAATAATTTTTTAAAAGACTATCATCACTGCTTGTCATACATATGATTTCTATTAGATCTATTTTTGATGAAAATTTTGATCTTCTGAAAAATGGAAAATGAACCATTGCATATCTTTCATATTTTTCAGTCGTACATGTTATGCTTGATATGCTCTTATGAAAATAATGCCAAATCTGATAAAGATACTTCTATCCTTGGATATCATTCATCAAGCAATGCATATAGAACATTCATGAAAAATTCTAGTTGTAGAGGTATCAATTCATTTTATTCTTTATGAGACTAATGATTTATTATCAAAATACTAAAAACAAATTATATATGTATATGGTTAATCTTTTATATATAACAATCTGAAAAACTTGTTAATAATTAGAACCAAAATTGGATTTTTCAGATATGCACTTAATGAAGAAAAATTGATAACTACTAAAAGACTAAATCAAGAAAAGATAGATCTTGATAAGATTTTTGCATGATTAGAAGTAAAGATCACCATTATTATTTGTTTGCTTCATGAGCTTTATAATCTGTCAAATGAATGTGTAGAATTCACTCCTATGTGGTTATTTCATTAAAAAAAAGGAGATCTATGTAAAATAACCACCATATTTAAAGATTACACATTACATATATGATAAAGCAATATGTGATTTGGAACAAGCATCAAAAGCATGATAGAATAATTATTTTATCATATACCTAATAGACCAGATTGTGTGATCATTATGTGCCCTTGTGCAAGACTTCAATCTAACTCTAATGAATCATAATTTATTGATAACAAATGAATCATAATCTGAATTTTGATAGAAACAATTGTTTAAGGCAATTTGATCAAAACTTAGCTAGCATGCCTTATTGACAATTATCTTAAGCAAATAGAATCTAAGCTAAATTGATGTTGAAAATAAGAAATTGATTTGATCTTGATAAATCATTCTATTGTCTCACATGCTTGTACTTGAACCATATTGGTTAATGAAACCATCTCTTTAGTTCAAGTGATATGTGCTTGCTTATACTTAGGGAATCTCTTGAGTAAAGTGACTCAACATTCAACTAGTATCATATCTTATATCGAGTCATCTAGTTAAAAATATGGTGGATGAATGTTTTGTATCTTGAAGAAACTAATAACTTTCTTTCAAGGAAGAAAAGGAGCTTGCAGGATCCTTGAGCAAGAAAATGAGAGATTTCAACTTGAAGGATATCTCCACGTAAGATACAATAAACATTCTCATGCAAACAAGAGAGAGGACCTTCTTCAGCCAAAAGTTCATACATAAGAAATCTAGTAGGTATTTGACTGAAGAATGCAGAATGGATTGGTAATTCTAGATACCTCTCTCATAAATTAATTGAGCAAAGTCAATAACTTAAATCTTAGTATGGCATGGTTAAAATCTTTAATTATTAATTCCTTGATATCATGTCTATATATATGTATTGATTGACTTATGCTTTTAGAAATTGTTTCATGGTTTGCCCAAACTAAAATATATCTTTGCCTATGTCATAACCATGAACTACACAAGTTTATGCTTAAAATTTTTGATTTAAAATGACTTGTGAGAAGCTATGAATTCTTGAGCATAATGAAAATGTTGTTTGCATGATATACCTCTATATGATACATTTGATTATTTCTTTATTCTGCTCTTTCAAGTAAATTACTTGAGAATAACAAAGAGAAAGAGAGATAAAGAAAAGATAATGGATATTATTCAAGAGAAGTAAAATCTAAGTAAAGGCAAATACTCCAATCTTAAGAAAAAGCAAAACAAGCATAATATATTCAGCACTTGTGTGAGCATTCTTTTGGAAGGATAAAATCCGTAATGAATTACACTTAAATAGAGGGAGAGTTTAAAGTAAATAGTTTAACCTTTCTATATTGCTTATCATAGGGATGGTGCCAATGGGGAGGCTAGTGGTAGTACCCGGCACTATTTGACCCAACTATTCGGTGTAGGGCATATTAGGGACGGCACAAGAGGGAGGCTAGTGGTAGTACCTCGTGCCCCTTCCCAACTCCACCGGATAGGGAGCAAATAGAGTATAGAGCATAAGAAAGTTATAAATGAAAAACAAAGTAAATGAAAGTAGAATTAAGTCAAATTTTTAATCACTTGAAAACACACTTTAAGGATGAAATCAGTGCAAAATTATATTTAAATAGGGGGAGTTTATTTGAAAAGAATTGATTTTGATCCTTAACATTCTTACTCTTAATATTCTAATGCATGACTTAACACATAATATATTTTGCATATGGCATGATGCTTTAAATTATGGATTCTCAATATTTTGTAATGCTTCATGCTTGGACAATTTGATTGATTGTTTGAAATACTACATAAAATTTTTGTTTGTTAAGAAAATTCAGATTTGTCATTCACAATCATCGTTAAAATGTGAAAGTTGAAATGAGAAGAGAAAGATATCTCTATTTAGGCAAAATGAATTGATCTTGATCTATCTTTCTACTTGCCTAACTTTGATACATAATATCCTAATACTTGTTAAAATATCCTCCATTTTGTATCGAAACTCAATACTAAATACAAAGATTCTGAAAGTGCTCTAATGTTATTGAAATATGTGTTTTCAATCTTAGTAATTTAAGATGAGCTACAAAGTAGAAGATACATATCTCAAATTTTGAGAGCCTTCTTGAAAATTCTTATGAAAATTCAGAATCTGATTTTGTATAAAAGCTTAAACTCAATATGATTTCTAAATAAAATCTTAATTTAAGAAAAACAGAATTAATTTTGATGTCTTGGCTGATTGCTCCGATACGCATCCGAAACATATCCTTTCTTATCATTAAAATCTACTAATATTGGTCTAAATGATCAATGATCTTGATTACAAGCAAATATTTTTAAATATATGACTTTATTTTAATATTTAAAATTTTATTGAGCTTCATGTGTACATAGCTGAAAAACTGTGATTAAGAAATTGAAGTTTATAAAATATATACCTCAATGATCATCTATATGTTTTTCCCTCCTACATTATAAAAGACTTCCATTAATATAGTGAATGATCTTAAAGCCTAGAAATATTTCACCTCACTCAAATGAGTCTAAAAGAAAGAAAATGTAAATGGTTTTGAAAGAAACTGAGCTTCAAATGAATCATTTTTGATTAATATTTCAGTACATTTTCTCAAAGTTGAAGAGGAAGCATACCTTGTTCTTAAAGGATTAGAAAGAGTAATTGCTACAAATTTTGAATAATACTAGATTACTCTACATTCTCGATGTCATAGAATTTCAGTGTTATTCACGTTTATCACTATAATCTGAAATTCAACAATTTAAAATGATTAAAGAAGAATGCATCTTTTGAGGGGGAGCTTTAGATATTCAGTATCCTATCCCAAAGACACTTTATTTTGATGCATGCTTTGAACTTTATGGATTGATTTTGATGAACCTCCTTATATTGCAAGACATGCTTTAATTACCTTGAGATGAGTTCTATAAAGGTTGTCTTATCTCAAACCTTGAGTCTTATGAAAATAAGCTGAAACTTATAGAAAATATATTTTTGAGATTGACAATTTTGTTGAACATTATCTTAGGATTCTAAACTCTTAAATGGAATGATCAATTGAGGGGGAGAAAGAAAATTTCAGAAGGAGAGGTCTTATGGAACTTAATTACATGAATCTATAGGAGAGGGAAAGAATACTAAATGAAAAGTGATCCTAATACTCTCCAATATGTATCATCTGAAATTTAAATCTGAAAATCTTTATGATACACCTTGAGGCGTGTTATTTGGTTAGTATATCTTATGCATCACTCATGAACCAAATTACAAATCTTGAGAGCCTCTAACTTAATGAAAAAGGGGGAGAATAACGTGTAATTGACTTGAACTTTAGAACTTAAATTGTGTGCCAATTCATATTGTTATGTATCAAATTGTGCTTACTTTCTACAGAGATAAAAGAAAGTCTCTAAAGAAATCATGTTGCATGATTTCATATTTTGGTGTTTGTGCCCCAATGATCTTATTATCATTAAAGAACTTTGAAGTTATTAAGACTTAATGATCCAACATGATGATGTGTCTTTTACATATATAGGTTTTGACCTGTTACTCTGAAAATTAATTAAATTGCTCTCCTGTTGAAATCACATTCTTGAAGAGATGTTAGACTTCCATTCGTGCTTTTCATTGAATATCATTTGTGGTACTTCTTGAATTAACCTAAGAGAGATTCCACCCACACTTGATTAGAAAACTATCTGTGGTATCAAATTAGAAAACTTCTTGAAATCACATTCAATGTGTTCTGCTCTGAAATTATCTTAATTGGCTCTGATCTGTGCTCACTAATCTGATTCCAATATTATTGCCTTGAGTTATATGATTCATATTCTTGCAATAATTCAACATTCAAATCAGAGTACAATAAGGAAAAGAAATATTTGTGCTTAATGTTTCCCTATTTTTTTTGATGTTGTCAAAAAGGGGGAGAAATATTTAAGTATATGCTTATAATGCTTTTTGTATTGAGTACAAATCAGCTTAAATTGATTGTGTTAAGCTGATTGAATCTAAAGCAGTATCATGAAGTATGTTTCAAATATATATGTTTTCTACTTCATGCAACTTAGCTATGTATTACTTCTAGAAAACAATATCTTTTATATTGCATATACTCCAAGTTTTGTCATCATCAAAAAGGGGGAGATTGATGACCCAAAGATTGATTCATAGATTGATTTTGATGATCACAAAACCTTGAAGTATAGATACTAATGTTTATGTTGCAAGGAGAAAGATATTTATGTTGCAAGGAACATAGCAAGTTGGAAGAACACAAGAAGGCCTCTAAAAGCACTCAAGAAAAGTTGGAAGAAAGCTACAAGTTATTGGCCCAAGTCTCAAGTTCAAAAGATTCAAATTGGAGGAGCAAATTCAAGGAAAATTTAAAAGAATAGTCTTCGAGTCGACTCCTGAGGAATTCGAGTCGACTCCAATGCTTGGCGAGTCAACTCGAGAGTAGAACGAGTCGACTCCAGGGTGTAAAAGGCAGAAAAGTCAGAGAGGGATTTTCGACCCTGAGATTCGAGTCGACTCCTGAGGAATGCGAGTCGACTCCAATGGTTGTCGGGTCGACTCCAAAGAAAGCGAGAGTCGACTCTCAGTGGTACACAAGGGAAAACTCAGAGAAGCAGTTTTTGGACACTGAGATTCGAGTCGACTCCCACAAAGTCCGAGTCGACTCCAAAGACAGCGCAACCCCAAGACAGAAGACGGTATTTTCGTCTCTGAGAGGCGAGTCGACTCCAAGACAAGTCGAGTCGACTCCAAGGCAGCGCGGCTCCAAAATACAGAGGATCAGTTTTCCGACTCTGAGATTCGAGTCGACTCCCAGACAGCTCGAGTCGACTCCAAGGCAGCACTACACTAAGATGGCAGAAGACCAACTTTCGAAAACTGAGAGCCGAGTCGACTCCAAGGAAGTTCGAGTCGACTCCAAGACTGGACGAGCCAAAAGACAGAGGATCGGGAGTTCGGACTCTGGGATTCGAGTCGACTCCCAGGATAGTCGAGTCGACTCGAGTGGACAAAATTCAAATTTGGAACAGTTGCCGAGTCGACTCCGGAAAAGCTTGAGTCGACTCCCGCTACAGCCGAGTCGACTCCTGATCGCGCGAGTCGACTCCGATCCCAACGGTAATATTGTCAGGAGGTGCAGACTGGTTCCAACGGCTATATTTTTGTCTCTAACGGCTATATTCTTGTTTCCACTCCATCTAAAGCTATAAAAACAAGAAGAGAGCTAGGGGAGAACTCATGGAAGTGGGAGAGAACTTTTAGGGAAGAGATTCCAAACAGATTACAAGGGAAATCTCCCAAAAGCACAAAAGGGCCATTCAAAGTGAAATAGAGGGAAGAAGAGCATCCAAGTGAATCCCAAAGCTTCCTCTCCATCCGTGTGCTGCCTCAGTGATCCTCCACTTCGTGCCAAATCAGAAGAGGGTCAAGTAAAGAAGAAGTCGAGCTCCTTCATCTTCCAAACTCGTTTGAGGACTTCACTTTACTCTATTTGCTTATAGTGTTATATTTGCTTGTTTAAGAAGCTTTGATTTATCTTAAACTTTGTTATAATATCTTGTAACTTGATTCAATCACGGGATTGAATCAAGGGGTAAAGGTTTGTTGGTGAGCCAAAGGGAAAACCAACGGTGTAAGGTTTGTTGGTGAGCCAAAGGGAAAACCAACGGGGTTTAGGTTTGTTGGTGAGCCGAGGGTAAAACCAACGTGAAAGGGTTTGATTGTGAGCCCGGGAAAACAATCGGGGTTGGTTCTAGTCGGTGAGCCTGGGAAAACCGACCGAGTTCGTTGTGCGCTCGTAAAACAACAAGTTGGGTTGTGAGCTTGTAAAACAACCGGCTGTAATCGGTAGGATTATAGTGAAATTCCCAAGAGGTCTTGGGGAGTGGATGTAGGTGCTGGGGTGCACCGAACCACTATATGTTTATTGTGTTTGTGATGCTTTTTGTCATTGTCTAACTTGCTTACTTAGATATATTGCTTGCTTAACTCGTATCTACGCATCCCTTAGTTGCAAGCATACTCAATTTACTTAATCAAGTCCCATTTAATAAATCATACTGTTGCTAAGTTTAAATTCCACTGTGCATCTATATAACTTAGCATAGTTAATCAAAAAGTTTTAGAAGTAGCATAAAAGTTTTAAAAGACCCAATTCACCCCCCCTCTTGGGTTGTATCTACTGGGCAACATACCCAAGTTTTCTTGGGTCCTTCGTGGTTAGTGTGGTTGGTTCCCTTAGGCACCCATACTTTAGTTATGTTTTTGGCTTTCACAAATGTACTCTTGTTAGTTTGGATTTTTCTTTGAATACAAGAGTAGACTTTATGTCCAGTCTTTCCACAATGAAAGCATGTAGGTTTTTCAGTTTTTACATCTTTCGCTTTTACAAAGAAATTCTTTAGATACTTTTGTTGTTTATTAGTTTTATAACCTAATCCGGCTTTATTAAAAACGGCTCTTTGATTTGAAAGAATGAGATTTAATTTTTCAGAACTTTGTGTGAATTTTTCAACAATTGGTTTGTACTTATGTACCTCATTCTTAAGATTCAAATTTTCTTTGACTAGTTCTTCCTTATCTTTTTTAAGAGATTCAACATTTTGTGCAAGTGAGGTATTAATATCGAATAGGGATTTTAATTTTAGATTTAATTCCTTAATTACTGTTTTTCCCTTTTCATTTTCAATACTAAGTTTTGAATTCTTAATTTCTAGGTTAGTAGTATTAATATTTTTAACGCTCTCCTTTTCAATTAATAGGTTTTCAATGTCTTCCTTTAGTTTTTGATTGGAGGCTTTTAATTCTTTATTTTTTGCTCCTAACATACTACAATCACCCATAAGTTCTTGAAAAGCTTCATACAATTCTTCTAAAGTAAAATTTATGGTTGGGTTTTGACATACCTCGTCGTCTTCGAACGCCATGAAGCATAAATTGGCGGTCTCTTCCTTCTCTTCCTTGGAGGATGATGTGTCACTATCATCCCATGTTGCCTTCAATGCCTTCTTCTTCTTCTTTCCAAAATACTTGTTTTGTTGAGGGCATTCGGAATGAATGTGTCCCGGTCTCTTGCAATCATAGCATATGATTGGATCTCTTTCTTTTTCCTTTTCTTTTTCCCAATCATTTCTACCTCCAAATTTCTTTCTTGGGAAGGGTTTCTTCCTTCTCATGAATTTCTTAAACTTCCTAACTATCAACCCCAAGTCCTCATCTTGGCTTTCTTCTTCACTCCCACTGCTCTCTTCTTCACACACACTTGAGGTAGCCTTGAGTGCGATTGTCTTTTTCTTCGGCAACTCTTCTTCATGTTGCTTCATCGTGAGCTCATGCGTCATCAATGAGCCCAAGAGTTGCTCTAGCCCCAAGGTGTTGAGGTCTTTGGCTTCTACGATCGCCGTGACCTTTGCTTCCCATGCTTTTGGCAAAGACCTGAGAATTTTACTCACAAGTTCCGGGTTAGTGTAGGATTTACCCAAGCTTTTTAAACCATTAATTATATCCGTAAAGCGTGTAAACATGCATGTGATGGTTTCATTGGGTTCCATCTTAAACAACTCATATTTGTGAACTAGAATGTTCACTTTGGACTCCTTGACTTGATTTGTACCCTCGTGGGTAACTTCAAGCTTATTCCATATTTCCTTAGCGGAACTACATGTGGAGACTCTATTAAACTCATTTGCATCTAAAGAACAAAATAATGAGTTCATGGCTCTAGAATTGAGTTGAGCCATCCTATCATCATTCTCATCCCAATCCTCTTCAGGTTTGGGAACTCGAATGCCATTAACTATGTGTGATGGTTCTTGTGGTCCCTTGACTATAACCCTCCACAAGGCATAGTCTTGTGCTTGAATGAAGATTTTCATTCTAGTCTTCCAATAGGTATAATTTGTCCCATTGAAGAGTGGAGGTCTATTGGTTGCTTGCCCCTCGGCAGGAACATTGTTAAAGGGTGTTCCCATCTAGATCTTTGGCTAAGACGGTTAGGTCTTTCAAGAAATATAAGAGCACCTGCTCTGATACCACTTGTTGCCCAAAGATGGTCACCCAAGAGGGGGGTGAATTGGGTGTTTTAAAAAACTTTTTGACTAATTTAAAATTAAAACACACAAATATATAAACTAAAGCAAGGATAAAGGGATAAGAGAAGACAACCACAAGCACACGGTTTTATAGTGGTTCGGAGCCTTCACTGCTCCTACATCCACTCCCCAAAGCGCCTTTGGGTATTTCCACTATAATCCAAGATTACAGTACGGTAGTTTTGCGAGTTCACTACCCAACTCGTTGTTTTACACCGGGCTCACAACAAATCCTAAACCCCCAATTTCTCTTAGGCTTGGGACGCCTTTCCCTTGTTCCAAATCCCTTGACTTGAACAAGCACCACGATAAAAGAGTGTACAAAAGAATATAAAAGCTCTAGAAAGCAAATATAGCACTTATGAACAATGAAACCCGGAAGAATCTTTTTGCCGTTGGAAGCGTGGGAGATGTTGATTCTTCCAAGGTAGACCGCGTAGGGTTGAGTGTGAGCTTTGATTCCCGAGCGCGCGAGAGTGGTTGAGCTTGAAATCACTTGGGAGACTTGAAAGTACTTGATTTCCTTCCTTGGATGCACTCACTCCCTTGAGCTTTTCTTTTAAACTTCTCTCTTGAATGATTTTGCTTTGGGTTGGTGAAGAGTTGTTGAGAACCACTTAAGAGGTCCCTTTTATAGCCCAAAAAGCAAATATAGCCGTTAGAGACAAAAAGAGAAGGATTTGAAATTCAAAATCAAACCTGAAAAGCTGTCAGTCGCGTCCCAGGCGCTCCGGGGACGTCTCCGCTACAGCGAGAGACGTCTCACCTACAGGATTTTACTTTTTACTTTATCTGGGGTCGACTCGGCACTTTACGGGGACGTCTCGCCTTGTCTGTGCTTTTTGAGTGGGGACGACTCCGCTTCTATGGGGACGACTCCGCTTCTTTGTCTTCGAAAAACTTGCCCTCTGGAATTCCCTGAGAGAGTCGTCTCCGCTCTTTCAGGGGACGTCTCCGCTTGTGTCCACTTTATGCGTGGGGACGACTCCGCTATCTCAGAGTCGACTCCGCTTCCTTATCACCGCAAAAACCATTCTCTGGAAAACCCTAAGAGAGCCGTCTCCGCCATCTTGGGGACGTCTCGGGGAGTCTCCTTTTTGCTTGCGGGGACGACTCCGCGTACAGCGGGGACGTCTCGCGCATATCCCTTGAGAAACGTCTTTCTGCCGCCACTGAGAGAGTCGACTCCGCTTCTGAGAGAGTCGACTCCGCTAATGCGGGGACGACTCGGCAGGTGCCGGGGACGACTCCAAGTGTGCCAGTTCTTCCTGTTTGTGCCAGAGACGTCTCTGAAACTATCAGGAGACGTCTCGGCTGTCCCTGAACTTTTTCTTTAGCTCAAAATATTCTTCAATAAATTCATAAAAATTGTGGGAACTTGCCTAGACATTTCTTAACAATTTTCTAAGTAAAACACATGAATTCCTCAATCGAATTGTTAAGATATAATGAAATTTTACTCTAGTGTTTTGTATTCATCAAAATCCATTAGGGGGTCAACACACACGCCTGCCGAAAAACCTAGGGCAAAATCATCACTAGAAGTTGCTTGGTGAAGCAATTGGTTAAGAACCTTCCAATAGGTGCGTATGGGTTGGCTGAGCCACACTCAGGCCTATATGCGATCTATTGGGTTCTAGTGCCCACTAAAGAATTAGGAGTAATTTTTCAAATTGAAGGTAGAGGCTACCAATTTGCATAAAATAGTTGAAGTACTTTTAGACTAAAGTCCAAGTTTATTGAGTTTAGTCAATTCATATACTAATAGCCAAATTTTCTTTTTATGTAGAAATGGCCACTAATTTGTCACTTCGCTCATTGTTGGACAATGACAAGTTGGCTAATCCAAATTTCAATAATTGGCATAAAAAACTGAAAATAGTGCTAGAGCATGAGAGGATCCTTTATGTGATAATGGATCCAGCACCTGAGCAGCCCGCTGCTAATGCATCAAGATCGGCCAGAGATACTTATCAGAAGTGGCTCAGTGACCGGATCACTATTCAATGCATCATGTTAGCAGCAATGAGTGATGAGTTTAGTAGGCATTTTGAGAATATACAGCCGAAAGATATCATTCAAGTGTTGAATGAATCATTCAAGTGTTGAATGAATCATTCGACGTTCCTGACGATGTTGAGAGGCACAAAACTAGTTGTGCCATCTTCAGCGCCCGAATGAAAGATGGAACCTCGGTAACTGATCATATACTGTACATGATTGAGTTGATCGAGCGTCTAAGCTCTCTTGGCTTTTTCCTTCATGATCAATTGGGGAAGGATGCCATACTAAACTCATTGCCTGGATCATACCATCCTTTTCTCACTCATTTTCGTATGACCAAACCTGTAGTGAATTATCACCAATTGTTGGGGTTAATACAGACGTTTGAGAATGATCATCAACTTCTTAAGAAGACGGTGAACTTAGTGGGAGGTTCATCCAAGGGTCGTGGTCCCTTTAAGAAAGCAAAAAAGAAAAATAAAATCCAAAAGAAACAGGTGCACCATGATCAGCCTAATAAGAAAAAGAATAAAAAAGCTGATCAGAGCAAGGCGGAGTGCTTCTTCTGGAAGAAACAAGGATATTGAAAGAGGAACTGTCCTCTTTACATTGCATCCCTCGATCCGAACCGGCCTAAGAAAAGTGGGCAATCAGTTGCCAATCAAGGTACTTATATGATAACACCTTGCAATTTTTCTATTTGTGATAATTTGACCTGGGTATTGGATACCGGTAGTCCTTTTAATATTTGCAATTCGTTGCAGGGGCTACAAGTCAGTGAGAGGTTTGAAGAAGGAGAAATGTTTCTGAATGTTGGAGATGGAAGATCAGTTCCAGTTCTAGCTTTAGGAATTCTTAAACTTGAATTTAGCTTTCATGTAAATGTCCTTAGTGTTTGTCACTATTGTCCAAGTTTTTTTATTGAATGTCATTTCTGTAGGCCTTTTGGCCAAAAATGGTTATGAAATATCAATAAAAAAGGATTATTGCAATATCATTTGGAATGGTGCTGCTGTAATGAATGGAACTCTGAGTAATGGCATTTACATTTTGTCACAGCCTGTTCATGTAATGTACAAATCCAATAAGCATCCTAGAATAGATAATGTCATGGATGTCTACCTTTGGCATCATAGGCTAGGTCATATTAACAAGAACAGGATGAACAGGTTAAGTAAAGAGGGAATCCTCGATGTTAATGATTGTGAATCATTGACAACCTGTGAATCATGCCTTCTTGGTAAAATGACCAAATCACCTTTTACCGAAAAAGGTGAACGAGCTAGTGACTTATTGACCCTGATACATTCTGATATATGTGGGCCAATGAGCACAAATGCTAGAGGTGGGTATTCATATTTCATTACATTTACAGACGACCTTTCTAGGTATGGTTATGTCTATTTAATGAGACATAAATCTAAATCATTTGAAATGTTCAAATTATATCGTAATGAAGTAGAAAAACAAACTGGAAAGAGTATTAAAACTCTTCGATCAGATCGAGGAGGTGAATACCTCACCAGTGAGTTTTTGACATATCTAGGAGAAAATGGGATTCTCTTCCAATGGACTCCTCCTAGTACACCACAATATAATGGTGTGTCAGAAAGTAGAAATCGAACTCTGTTAGACATGGTTCGATCCATGATGGGGTTTGCTGATTTGCTCATATCCTTTTAGGGATATGCTCTTGAGTTAGCCTGCTATATTCTAAATAAGGTTCCAAGTAAGTCTGTAAATAAAACACCACATGAGATGTGGACTGAACGTAAGCCGATGCCCTCTCACCTTAGGGTTTGGGGGTGTCCAGCGTACGTCAAACATTTGAAGACAGACAAATTTGAACCCAAGTCTGACAAATATTTCTTTGTTGGTTATCCTAAAGAAACTAAAGGATATTACTTCTACTTTGCTGAAGAACAAAAGTTGTTCGTAAGCAATAGAGCTGTTTTTCTAGAGAAAGAATTTCTTAGTGAAGGAACTAAAAGCTCTAATGTTGAGCTTAGGAAAATTCAACATGTAGAAGACCCGACACCATCCACTGAACCAATTGAGTCGGAGTTGATTAGATCAGATCCACAACCCATCTTAGATGCACCATTAAGGCGATCAGGTAGAGTACCATGTTAGCCGGACAGATACTACAGTTTTTTGGTCCGGGATGGAGATCCTATCGAACTTGATTAAAACGATGAAGATCCGATCACATATATGGATGTAATGCAGAGGTATGACTCTGATAAATGGCTTGGAGCCATGCAATCCGAAATGGAATCCATGAAGGTCAATGATGTATGGACATTAGTTGACCCACCCGAAGGGATTAAACCCATAGGGTGTAAGTGGATATTCAAAAGAAAACGGGGCATAGATGGAAAGGTAGAGACCTATAAAGCCCGTCTGGTTGCCAAAGGATATCGTCAACGTTATGGTATTGACTATGACGAGACATTTTATCCTATGGCAATGCTCAAGTCCAATCGGATTGTGCTTGCGATAGCAGCACATTTAGACTATGAAATTTAGCAAATGGATGTAAAGACCGCATTTCTAAATAGAGATTTAGAAAAGAAAGTATACATGATACAACCTGAGAATCCTAGTGTTATTTTGATGCTTACAAAGCCATTGAGGCCATATGGAAGTGCTAATGCTATTAACTCAATTAATCCAGTACATAAGTGAGTAAGGACGAAAGATTTGATACATCCTTGATATGCTTTGCTTGATACATTTAAAAGAACCTTCAAGAGTACATCTAAAAACAAATTATATTGGAAGAACTTGAGAAAAGAACTAATTTACAATTTAATATGCCTTAGAGTCAAGTTATTTTGATTGAAGCTTAACTCTGTCATTTACATGCTTAATGAGCTTAAACTTTAATGTGCCAAGCATCCTAAGGAGAAAGAAATGATTTGCAATGTTGTTACTTGTTTTATATGTTTAATGTGCAAATCTAACCTAAAAATGCAGAAAAACAGGGTTAGAGTCGACCCTAGAAGAGATGGAGTCGACCCTGGCACAATTTGACACACTTTGGCACATTCTGGCACAAATGGCACAGATCTTGGGTCGACTCCAGAAAAGCTCGGGCCGACCCCAGCTCGGGTCAACCCCAGAAAAGCTCGGGCCAACCCCAGCTTCAGCCATCTGAAAATACAGCCTTCTGGAATTTACTGAGAGGGCCGACCCCAAGTTTTCTTGAGCCGACCTCAGGTGGAGCCGACCCCAGCCTGATGAACAGTAACTTGAGCCGACCCCAAATTTGCTCGGGTCGACCCCAGCATGGGTGACAGCCCAACGGCTAGTTCTGCAGAATTGTTTTTTAAGTCGCCAACGGCTATAAACGGCTACTTTCTCCATTCCAACGGTAGGAAAGTGTTCTTTAGAGGTTGGAAAAGTATTTAAGAGGCACTATTCATCAGAGGAAGTAACCTTTTGAAAATCAAGAAGCACATTCAAGAGAAAACCCTAGAAAAGCAAGCCTCATTCAATTGCTTCATCTTAAGAGCCAAAAAGAAGTGGTTGAGCAGTTTCAAAGAGTCATCAATAGCGCCACCAACCCTTGTGAAGTGAAGCAAGCTTGACAAAGAAGAGAATAGCTCCTCCAAAGCGATAAACATTCTCTAAACTCTTCTTTGTAGTTCATAATTAACTTATTTGCTCTATTAGGAGCTTTCATTCTTTACTTATTACTCTTGTTGTAAGGTTTGTTGGTAAGCTCGTAAAACCAACATTGTAGGTTGTTGGTGAGCCCACAAAACCAACGTAGGTTATTGGTGAGCCCGAAAAACCAACTCAGGTTATTGGTGAGCCCGAAAAACCAACTCAGGTTGTTGGTGAGCCTGCAAAACCAACATTGAGGTTTATTGGTGAGCCCGGAAAATCAATTGTAAAGGTTTTGGATTGTGAGCCCGAAAAACGATCCAACTGTAATCCGACGGATTATAGTGAATTTCCAAGGAGAGACTTGGAAAGTGGACGTAGGTGCTTGGGGTGCACCGAACCACTATACATTGTCTTGTTTGTGTTGTGCTTATTCTTGTATTTATTCTTGCTTTATATTTGATTTTTGCTCTAGGGTAAGTTTACACAAATAACTTAAGAAAGCTTCCATCGCTCTTAACAAGAAAACTTTTAAAGCACCAAAAATTTAGAAAAACCCAATTCACCCCCCTCTTGGGTTGTCGCCTTGGGCAACAAGTGGTATCAGAGCAGGTGCTCTATAATTTTTTGCCTTGTGATTTTGACCTAACTGTCAAAGAGCCAAAGATCATGACAACTCAAATAGATAGCTTTCCACGAGAGGGACAATTAATTGATAGACCTCCACTATTTAATGGCATAAACTACACATATTGGAAAGCACACATGCGCATTTTCATTCAAGCACATAACTATGATTTATGGAGTGTTATAGTCAATGGGCCACATACAAGCACTAATCATGATAAGAAAATGGCTCAACAAAATTCAAAAGCTATGAAGCTGTTATATTGTGCATTAGATGAGAATGAGTTTAATTGCATATCTTCTAGCATAACTGCTAAAGACATATGGAATATGCTAGAGGTTAAATATGAAAGCACTAACATTTTTAGAGAATCTGAATTTACCTCTGAAGAAAATGAGAGGCAAGCTGATATTGAAAACTTATGCCTTGTGGCACACAAGGACGAGGTATGTATTGAAACACAAAGTGTCTCCTCTTCTGAATATGAAGTATGTGATAAAATTAAAAATGATTTTACACTTGATGAGTTACATGATGCATTTCTTGATCTAATAAAAGAACATAAGAAACTCATTTGTAAAAAGAAGAACCTGAAGAATGAAAAGAAAACCCTAGTAAATGAAAAAATGAAACTATCTAATTATTATGAAACTCTAATTAAGAAACATACTAATGAAACTAAAATTTTAATTGAGAAAAATAAAGAACTAAATCAGAAAAACCAACTTCTCACTGAAAGCCATGATAAACTTAAGAAAAATAATGAATTATTTTCAGAAGATAATAGAAGATTAACTAAAGAAGTTGACAAATTGAGACCTGTTGTTGAAAGATTTACTTTCAGTTCTGAAAAGTTGAACCTAATGATAAATAATCAAAGAGCTGGATTTGATCAAGTTGGATTGGGATATCAACCTTGGTACATTCAAAAATCTTTCAAGAATATGTTTGTTAAAACAGTTTCTAATTATTTTAAAACAGATTCTTATAATGCTGATAAACAGGAACAAAAGCTAAGCAAAATCTCTTCTGTTTCTAAATCTGTACATTACAAATTTGATGAAGCTAAAAGGCAAAAACAAAAAACTAAAGGTTTATCTACTACTCATATTAAATCTATGTTTGTTAAATTTAACAAGAGGATGCAGAAATACATTCCTTGTAATCCTAAAATCTGCAAGTCTATGGATAAAATAGCTGCTAAGAAAATGTGGGTTCCAAAAGAAACAATTATAGCTAACTTGTAAGGACCCAAAAGAGCTTGGATTCCTAAGTTGAAAATCTGAATATTTTCTGTAGGTGTGTCTAGCACTCAAGGCTCCAACTGTTAATTTGGACATTGGGTGCTCTAGACACATATTAAAGAATGCAACTTAAAATATACTTAAGAAAAGTAATTGAAATGAAAATAATAATCCTTGCATTTTATCATTCTCTTTGCCTTAGTATCTAATTAAAACATGAATTGCAGGTATTAATCAATTTTGTGATATAGGTAATATTTAAATATATATATAATCAAATCATTTTATTTTATAGTATGCTTTACTTACTATTGGATAAGTTGCTAAATGACTAATCAATTTATTATGAATAACTCTATGATTCTCTATATGCTTGATTGAGAGTTTTTATCCATGGTATTATCTTTTATTGATCATAGACATGAGAATGTATACTTGGTATGCCTTTGAATATATGCACTATGAATACCAAGATTAAAGAAACCATTTTTGGCATATAAAATCAACTCATGCTAGTATGTACTTAATCTCAAAAGACCTTGTCATTGGCTTACATAGATTAATTTCTGCAAGGTCAAAGTTTGCTATGCATGTCATCTAGGCAAACAAACTAGAATCATTTCTAAATCTGATAACATTGTTTCCACCTCTTAGTTCTTGAAAATTCTCCGCAAGAACCTACTTGGATCTCTAGGATAGTGAACCTAGGAGATAAGCTTCTTGATTTTGTAATTGTGGATGATTTCTCAAAACTAACGTTGGTTTTGTTCGTGGCACTTAAATTGAAATATTTTCTACTTTGGCACAAACTTACAAAAGGTTTCAAATGAAAAAGATTTACAAACTGTGAAAATAAAGAAGTATCATGGCACAGTTTGAAAATCAATTTGTTGATAAGTTTTGTACAGAAAATGGTATTGAATACAATTGTTCTTGCACCAAGAACACCATTGCATATAGGGGTTATAAAAACATAAAAATAGAACCCTTGAAAAATTTGTGTAATAACAATGCTTCGTGATAGTAACTTGGTTAATTGATTTTTGCTATCATCACAGATTGTCATATTATAAAGTTTTCTATTAAATCTATTTTTGAAGAAAAACCCTTGTGAACTCAAAAAAAAAGAAAATCAAAAGTTGCATACTTTCATATTTTACAGTTGTACATGTTATGCTGTCAACAATGAAAGATATGCTAAATCCATTAAAACAAATGTTTCTTTGGATATTACACTTCAAGCAATGCATATAGAATATTTATTGAAAAGATACTAGTTGTAGAAATATCAATTCATTTTATTCTTTTTAAAATTAGATCTTTTATTGAGAATATAGTTTATCATTTTGCTTCTATGTAACAATCTGAATTATGATAGAAAATATAGTTTAAGAAAATTTGTTTAAAACTTAGCTAGCATGACTTATTGATAATTATCTTAAGCAAATAGAATTTAAGCTGAATTAATTCTGAAAACAAAAAATTGATTTGATCTTGATGAATCTTCCTATTGCCTCACATGCTTGTCCTTGAACCATCTTGCTTAATGAAACTATCTCTTTAGTTCAAGTGACATGTGCATGCTTGTATCTAGGCAATTTCTTGAGTAAAGTGACTCAATATTCAATTATTGCCATATCTTATGTTGAGTCATCTAGTTAAGAAATATGTTGTATGAATATTTTGTATCTTGAAGAAACTAATGACTTTCCTTCAAGAAATAAAAAGATTTTGTTAATAATGCAGGAGCCTTGAGCAAGAAAATGAGAGATTTCAACTTGAAGGACACCTCCACGTAAGATACAATAAACATTTATATGCAAACAAGAGAGAGAACCTTCTTCAGTCACAAGTTTACACATAAAAAATCTTATTATGGCATGATTAAAGTCTTTAATTATTAATTTCTTGATATCATGTCTATATATGTATTGATTGACTTATGCTTTTAGAAATTGTTTCATGGTTTGCCCAAACTGAAATATATCTTTGCCTACGTGATGCATAACCATAAAATACACAAGTTTATGCTTAAAATTTTGATTTAAAATAACTTGTGAGAAGCTATGAATGCTTGAGCATAATTATATTATTTCTTTATTCTACTCTTTCATGTAAATTACTTGAGAATAATAAAAAGAGAGAGATAAAGAAAAGAAAATGAACATTATTTAAGAAAAGTATAAGCTAAGTAAAAGCAAATACTCCAATCTTAAGGAAAGGTAAAACAAACATAATATATTCGGCACATTTGTAAGACTTGTGTGAGCATTCTTTTAGAAAGGATAAAATCAGTGCTAAATTGTATTTAAATAGGGGGAACTTTATTTGAAAAGAATTGATTTTAATCCTTGACATACTTGTTCTTAATGCTTTAATGGTGTGCATACTATATTTCGCATGCAGCATGATGTTTTGAATTGTGAGTTTTCAATATTCGAAAAAAAAATTAAGGATTTTGTTTAAATATAATTTGTAATGCTCTATGCCTAGATAATTTGATTGAAACATGTTTCTATCAACAACATCATCATTTTGTTTTAGTGAATATCTTTTGAAAAATAAAAGAAAAGAACAATCTGAATTTCCAAATTAGGCAGAATGAATTAATTCAGATTTATCTTTCATTTTGCCTAACATTGGTACATAATGTTCTGATAGATGTTAAAATGTCCTCCAATTTGTACCAAAACTCAATATTAAAAATAAAGATTCTGAATGTGCTCTGATGTGCTTGAAATATGTATTTTCAGTCTTAATGACTTAAGATGAGCTACAATGTAGAAGATACATATCTCAAATTATAAATTTTGAAAGTCTCCTTGAAAAGTCTTATGAAATTCAGAATATGACCTAGTATAAAAGTTTAAACTCCATATAAAATGCTTATGTCTTTACATTTTTGTAATTTTCATTATATGCTTCAAAGATTGCATCATGCTGGAGAATAATTTACTATGATTCTTAGATAAAAACTACAGCTTAAAAAAAATAGAATTAATTTTGATATCTTGATTGTTTGCTCCGATACGCATCTAAAACATATCATTTTTTATCTTATAAGTGTACTGGAATTGGTCTAAATGATGTGTTTTTCAATGATCTTGATTGCGAACAAATGTTTCTAAACATATGATATTATTTTGATATTAAAAAGATTTATCGTGCTTCATATATACATTGCTGAAAAACTATGACTAAGAAATTAATATTTTGAATATACACTCCTGTATAATTAAATGCTTCTATCATTAAAAATAAAAGCTATTTTTAAGAAGAGAGTTAATGATCCTAAAGCTTAAAATATTTCAACTCACTCCAATAATTCTTATAGGAAAGAAAATGTAATTACTTTTGAAAGAAATTTGAGCTTCAAAAGAATTATTTTCTAATTAATATTTCCATACATATTCAAAAAAAAATTAAGAGGAAATATAATTTATTCTTGAAAGATTAAAAAGAGTGATTGCTATAAATTTTGAAAAATTCTGGATCACTCTACATTCTTGATATTATAGAAGGAAAAAAAAAGTTTGAAAGAAAATGCATCTTTTGAGGGAGAGCTTTAAATACTCAATCTCTTTATCGAAAATTATCTTCAAACTCTAAACTCTCAAATGGAATGATTAATTAAGGGAGAGAAAGAAAATTTCAGAGGGAGAGATCATATAGAACTTAATCGTGTAAATTCACAACTAAAGATGAGAGAAAGAATACTAAATGTAAAGTGGTATTAAACTTTGTGCTTCATTGAATATCTTTTGAAAATTGAATTTCCATCTATATTCATCGGTAAATCATTTGTTTCTAAAAATTAATTGAAAAGGATTCCATCTGTCTTAGTATCGAAAATTTATCTTGGAATCTACTTATGTGTTCTTATTTGGTTGCACTTTAGTATTTCAATCCTAAACCAATTCATTTTAATTGATTTTGATGCTACGATCTTTAAAGGAGTAAAATAAAGTCTTTAAAAGAGCTCTAAAAGAACTTTCAAAGTCTTGAATTTTATGTATCCTACATTGCATAAATTCATATTTTGGTATCTATGCTCCAATACTTTTATATCATGAAAGAACTTTGAAGTCATTAAGAATTAAGGATTCAACATAATCTTATGTTTTTCGAGTATATAAGTTTTGATCTTTATCTGATCTTATACTATACTCTGAAAATTAATTAGATTGCTCTCATTTTGCTATATACTTAATATATTAAAAAAAAAAAGAGGTGTTGGATTTTCATTCGTGCCTTCTTTGAATATTATTCTTGATACTCCTTGAAATAACTTGAAAAAGATTTCATCTACACTTGATTTGAAAACTATCTTTGGAATCTACATTTAGAGATCTCTTCTGGCTCACATCTTAAATGTCTCATTTTTAAAGCCAAACTTTTCATCCTTGATTTTTATGTGATCCAATCATAATTTTAAAACTATCTTAATTGGCTCTGATCTATACTCATTATCTTGCCCTGACAGTATTGCCTTGAGTCACATAATTCATATTCTTGCAATAATTTGACATGCAATGAATGAAATATTGTCTTGTGCTTAATATTTCATTATTTTGCAATCTTTTTGATGTTGTCAAAAAGAAAAAAAAATATCTGAGTATATGCTCATAATGAAGCATGTTCATTATGACTAGTGTCTTTTAGATTTTGTATTTATTTTGACTAGTATCTACTCGTTGTTATTGTCTGCATTTCTTCTCTAGAATATTATACTTTTGGCAAAGATGATGAAATACATTTTTTCTTTACTCATGATCTTTGTGTCAGTACAATACTATCCATTGCTATTCATTTTTTTTTGATGATGACAAAAAGGGGAGAAAGTATAAGAGCGAAACTAGAAGCAAATTCTATAAGAAAGATAATTCTATAAAAAAAAGACTGTATAAGGAAGAAAATATAAAAGGTATATATTGTATACTTATGGGGGAGACATGTATTATACACTTAAGGGGGAGACATTTGACAAAGAGAAAATCTGAATCTGGCACATAATCATAGAGATTTTTCTTGCCTTGATACATAGCTTGAAACTCTTGCTTTAAGGGGGAGCAAAGCTAAAATTCATTAGGCATTCTACTTGGATAAGATAGGGGGACCTTTTGGTTCATTGATACATTCTCTAAATTGGACTATTTGAAACTTTTACACCAAAAACATTTTCTATACATTAAACCTTACTTCTCACATGAATATTAATTTACTTATACTCAATATTTTGTAATCATCAAAAAGGGGAAGATTGAGGATCCTAGTGTTATTTTGATGCTTACAAAGCCATTGAGGCCATATGGAAGTGCTAATGCTATTAACTCAATTAATCCAGTACATAAGTGAGTAAGGAAGAAAGATGTGATACATCCTTGATACGCTTTGCTTGATTCATTTAAAAGAACCTTCAAGAGTACATCTAAAAACAAATTATATTGGAAGAACTTGAGAAAAGAACTAATTTACAGTTTAATATGCCTTAGAGTCAAGTTATTTTGATTGAAGCTTAACTCTGTCATTTACATGCTTAATGAGCTTAAACTTTAATGTGCCAAGCATCCTAAGGAGAAAGAAATGATTTGCAATGTTGTTACTTGTTTTATATGTTTAATATGCAAATCTAACCTAAAGATGCAAAAAACAGGGTTAGAGTCGACCCTAGAAGAGATGGATGAAAGAGTAGATGCCCTACAAGCCAATCGCAATATGTATTGCGAAAGGTTTTTTCTTTTGATTTGTCCAAATCATGTACATGACATTTAAATATGAATAAAGGCGTTATGTTTTATCATATGCTGTTGATTATATTTATGATAAACTCCTTAGATTAGGGCAATGGTTTTAAGACTATGATGAGATCATACTAGTGAGACTTAAAATCCTAAAATTCTAATCTTAAATATTCCCAGTCATTGGTACATTGAGTCGGGGATCAATGATTACCGGAAAGACTGGCATGTCTTATGTATGCTCGATGCAGAGGATGATTGATCTCACAATCATTTGTGTGGAGACACTAATACAAAGATGTGGGCGCTCATTAGAGGAATGAGTTCACTGAATTGACCTACAAAGAGAAATCTTATGAAGTCTTACTTACATGTCAAAAGATGATTCTCTTAGTGGGAGTTGTGCAACTGATCCTATGACCTGAGATCACCATGGTATCTTGTGCACATGAACCCATATTTTGGTTTACACTCATTCATGACAATAAGTTATGTACGAGGTCTTCTGGATATGGTGAATTATGTACGAAGATTATGAGTAGGTCAACAAGGAATTAATCACTTCTAGTAAGAGAAGATAGCATCCTATTTATTCTAATCATATGATAATTCAGGAAACCTTTGATCAAAGTAGAATGAAAATTAGAAAGAGTTTCCAATGTTTCATTATTTGAATTATCTTTAAAAGATTGAGAAAAATATGAATATGAAATTGAGTTTGACATATATTCATACTCATATGCATTTTTGGGATGCAGTTTGATTAAAGGATTGAATTGCATGGTAACTTGCCACTGAAGGGTATTTTTGGTATTTCTACCAAATTCCATATTTTCGAGTAGACATGACACGTTGCTAGACGTCAATCTTGTTTTATAGGTTTGATCAAATTAAAGAGTTAATTCGATCACCAATTAGAAAGGATTCTAATTATTAAGTTCGGGTTCGCGCAGTTTGGACTTAAATCGATTAGAAGAGTTCTAATCAAGTTGGGTCAACTCGCACTCACACCTATTGCTGGCTAAGTATGGAACCCAATGGGTCACACACAAGAAAACTTGTCAAGGGTCTAATTGGATTAGATCATGTTTGCAAGATAAACATCCTAGCAGGTGTTGCAAACCTTAGCTCCTAATTCGAATTGGATTCGAATCTGATTCGAATTGGATTCGAATCTGATTCTTAATTGATCTAATTTGATTAGATCATATTCTAATATGGGTTAGCCAAGAGTTGGCACCTAATTGGCTTGGTTTGAGTCTAATTGGATTAGATTTGATAAATCATTCAATCTAGACCGTTAGATCTTGATCTACCGTTGGATGAAGACATAATGGAGAGTTGGTTTAACCCAATTGGATTGGGTTAGAGGATGGCTACCATAATTGACCATTGGATCTTAATCCCACCATTGGATGAAGACATAATGGGTCAAGTGAATGGCGCCTTGTATTGGAGCCCTTGGATCATCATCATGAAAGATCAAGAGGTGAGGCGTGATGGACATGTGATTAGTATGTGATGTTGACTTGGTCAAAATATGGCACCACATGAAAGGACATATCATTTGATACACCTCCTCACTTGATCTGCACCTCCTCTTATTTGATATGGCCCTTTAGATGATGCCCTTTCATGAGAGAATGTGTGGATGGGATGCATCCCTTGGAGATGCATCCCTACACCTATTATAAATAGGTTAGCACTCTATGGGTTTCATCATTCCAATTCCACCCCACTCCTCTTTTCTTTCTTTCTTACATTAGTTTCTTTCTTTCTAGCATTGCTTCTAGTGTGTCCTAAGCCAAGACAAGGTGGTCTTCTTTAGGACAAAAGGATTAGAAGTGATTTTAGAAGGCTAAAGAAAAATAGAAAGGAAGGAAAGCAAGCCATTAGAGTTCTTTAGAAGAATTCTGCATTAAGGATCAAAAGTCTTTGGAGCTAAAGTCTTGATCAAGTTTTCGTGTGGATCACCATTGAAGGGCGGACACTTGGACGCCTCGTGGAGATTGTACACTTTGGATTAGCGTTTGAGGTATTCTACTAATTCTGCATTTATTTTATATTATTTGATTGTAATCATTAAGGTGATCTAGGCTTAAAAGGGTTTCATGCATAGGGACTTTATTAAGAAATTTTTAAAATCTCTAGCTTCCGCTGCGCATTATAACATGCTAAAACCCTACGATGGTATCAGAGCCATCCTTAATTGGTTCAATCAAATAATTATGTATGATGTATGATTATTAATTTACTATGAGATAGTAATGTCATATGCTTAGAGAAATGCAGAAATGTATGATTAATATATGATATGTTATGTAATAAAATATCATGATATGAAATTTTCCATATGAAAATATGTTGAAGCATGTTAATTAATTGCTTATGATTTATACATGCTATGCGATAGCCATGATGCATAATAGTTTATTTTAGACATGTTAAATGTATGTTACAATTAAAGAATGTGCTAGAGACTAGTAAGCCCTCAATAAAAATTATATTAAGTCATAGTGTTGAAAAACTTTGAGCTAACCCATTCTAGAACAATTAATCTAATTGGTGTCTAAGGAAAGCACTAAAGGTGGTTACTTAATTAGGACCTTACTCTCTGAGTAAGGGGAGCCTCCCACCTGCTTACCTGGCCAATTGTTTGATTGCCTATTATGGATAAGCTTAATATTGATATAACACTATTGATAGCCTTCCTTCATGCCTCGATATTATTATGTCAAGATCCATGCTAGTTTGTTGTGCTAACACAAGACTTGCAATGGGGACTGATGTTATACTGTCTTGGTGCATTAAGATGCTTATGGCATATTTTAATATATTGCCTTGTTGTGCAACCACAAGGGCAATATTATTCGAATATGACTATATGGAAATGAAGGGTTTGACTTAACTAAAATATTATTGTTTGTTGTGCTAACACAAGGCAATAAGTATTTTAAGAGGACAAGATAAAGTTGAGAATTGCATGAGATGCAATTGGAAAGAGTTTTCTACCTTTGAACTCATAAGAGTTTGTTGTGTAAACACAAGGCTTTTTATGATGAATTAGGATCTCAACCCTGCTAAGAAAAATTATATTTTCACGTTTATCATAGGGGAGGGCTATGATATTCGATAAAAATAGTAGGAGACAAATTAGATTAAAGTCCTTATCTAGTTGCAAACATGTCATCATGATTGGTCTGCTTATATTAGTTTTGTTCTTGCATATGTAGAATTATTAAATGGCTTCTTCACTTTCACTAAGAGGCATCTTAGATGCCAACAAGTTGACCGGACCAAACTATGTAGACTGGTTGAGGAATTTAAAGATAGTACTCACTCAGGAGAAAATTTCCTATATACTTGAAACCCCTGATCTTGGAGATCTAGGGGATGATGCTACAGAAGAGGAGGTTGCCACACATAAGATGTGGAAAAATGACAGTGTGACTGTCAAATGTATCATACTTGCCTCTATGAACAATGAATTACAGAGGCAACATGAAGGCATGGACACTCAATCCATACTTCTCAATTTAAAAGAGTTGTATGGAGAACAAAGCAGGACTGCTAGGTATGAGATATCTAAGCAGTTGTTCCGTGCTAGAATGAATGAAGGAACTCCAGTGCAAAACCATGTTCTTATGGTTATAGACTTGATCACCAGATTAAGTCAATTAGGTTTTGCTATGGATAGTGAGCTCAGTCAGGATTTGATCCTGCAATCACTGCCTGATTCATTCTCTCAGTTTGTTGTGAACTTTCACATGAACAAGCTGAACACCTCCCTGCCCGAGCTGTTAAATATGCTCAAAACAACTGAAGGGCATATTAAGAAGGATAAAGGTCCACTCCTTCTTACAAATAGCACCTCTATGAGGAAATCGGGAAATAAGGGTTCTAAGAAACGATTGAACCCCAAGAGTAGCATCAAAAAGAAAAAAGAAAAGAAAAACTCCGGATCAAGTACCTATTTTCATTGCGGCAAAGCTGGCCACTGGAAAAGGAATTGCAAGAGTTTTCTTGCAAGTATGAAGACCGATGCAAGAGTTGCATCAAAAGGTATGTTTATGTTCATGCCAACTTGTCATTAAGTTCTTCAAATTCAAATTCATGGGTATTGGATACCGGCTGTGGTTTTCACATTTGCAAATCTTTGTATGGACTACAGAAAATTAAAATTTTGAAGAAAGGTGACTTCGAGCTGTATGGCGCTGGAGGAGAGTCCATCCAGGCTGAAGCTGTTGGAACCTACAACTTGGAATTGCCTTCGGGAAAGCTCCTACAATTAGAAGATTGTTATTATATGCCCAAAATTATTAGAAATGTAATTTCCATTCCTTTGTTGTTAAAGAAAGGTTTTGAAATTAATGGAAAGGGCAATGGTTGCTCTATTTATTTTTCTAATAAGCATCTTTGCAATGGCATTATGGAAAATGGTCTTCTAGTTTTATTACTTAATGACAATGTCTTTCATATTAATAAAAGCAATAAAAGAAAGAGAGAGGAAGTGAATAATACCCTCCTTTGGCATTGCCGACTTGGTCACATAAGTGAATCAAGAATCAACAAGTTATACAAAGAAGAGTTCTTTGATCCTTATGATTATGAATCATTAGGAACTTGTGAATCTTGTCTTATGGAAAAAATGACCAAGTCTCCATTCACTGGACATGGAAAAAGGGCAAGTGAGTTATTAGGACTTATACATACAGATGTATGTGGTCCTATGACAACTCCAGCTAGAGGTGGATACTCTTACTTCATCACATTCACTGATGATTTATCAAGGTTCGGATTTGTGTATCTTATGAAACATAAATACGAAGCCTTTGATAAGTTTAAAGAGTATCAAAGTATGGTTGAAAAACAAACTGAAAAGTGTATTAAAATCCTTCGATCTGATCGAGGAGGTGAATACCTTTCTAGTGAATTTTTAAATCATCTTAAAGAAAAGGGCATTCTCTCTGAATGGACACCTCTGTATACGCCACAACTAAATGGTGTAGCTGAACGGAGGAATCGTACTCTATTAGATATGGTAAGGTCCATGATGTGCTTTACAGATCTTCCTATTTCCTTCTGGGGTTATGCCTTAGAAACTGCTACATATGTGCTAAACAGGATACCTTCAAAATCTGTATCTAGTACTCCATATGAGATATGGAGAGGTAGAAAGCCCAATCTTAAATATTTTAAAATATGGGGCTGCCAAGCATATGTCAAAAGAAATTTTGGACATAAGCTAAGTGCTAGATCAGATAAATGTACATTTATAGGTTATTCCAAAGAAAGTATTGGATATCTCTTCTATCACCCTACTGAACAAAAGGTATTTGTTAGTAGGCATGCCACTTTCTTAGAAAAAGAGTTTATCTTAGAAAAGGGCAGTGAAAGAAGAATTGAACTTAATGAAGTTCAAGACCTACAAATAGAAACACAAGAAATTCTTCAACCAGATGTACCCATTGATGAAGTGCAACCACAACACACATCTCCTCTCCAAAGGTCAGATAGAGTGCGAAATGCACCTAAGAGGTATGGGTTTATCATTGAGAATGATGAAGCCCACATCATCAAAAATGATGATCCTCTGACCTATTCGGAAGCTATCATGAGTAATGACTCTAACAAATGGTTAGAAGCTATGAAATCCGAAATAGACTCTATGTATACCAACCAAGTATAGACTTTGGTTGATGCACCAGAAGGTGTAAACCCTATAGGTTGCAAATGGGTCTATAAGAAGAAGATTGGAGCAGATGGCCAAGTAGAAACCTACAAGGCTAGATTGGTGGCAAAAGGTTTCAGGCAAAAGCAAGGAATTGACTATGATGAAACTTTTTCACCAGTTGCCATGCTTAAATCTATTCAGATTTTGCTTGCAATAGCTGCATACTATGATTATGAAATTTGGCAGATGGATGTCAAAACGGCCTTCCTTAATGGTTATCTTGAGGAAGAGGTTTACATGACACAGCCAGAAGGATTTGTCTCAAGTGGGAGAGCAAATCAAGTATGCAAGCTTAAGAGATCCATTTATGGATTAAAGCAAGCATCGAGGAGTTGGAACATCCGTTTTGATACAACAGTCAAAGAGTTTGGTTTTATCAAAAATGTGGATGAACCATGTGTGTACAAGAAGACTAGTGGGAGTGCCGTTGTCTTCTTAATATTGTATGTAGATGACATACTAATCATTGGAAATGATATTCCAATGTTACAATCGGTCAAGACTTGGCTATCAAAAAGCTTTTCCATGAAAAACTTGGGAGAAGCATCCTATATACTTGGTATAAAGATCTATAGGGATAGATCTAAAAGGATGCTAGGCTTGTCCCAGTCTAAGTACATAGATCGTGTGCTAAAAAGATTCAGCATGGAAGGAAGTAAAAGAGGTTACTTACCTATGAGTCATGGCATACGTCTCTCTAAGAAGATGTCTCCTAAGACATCTGAAGAGAGGAATAGAATGAATTCTATTCCCTATGCTTCGGCAGTAGGATCAATTATGTATGCTATGCTATGTACTAGGCCTGATGTTGCTTATGCCTTAGGCATAACAAGCAGATTCCAGGCTGATCCAGGAGAAAATCATTGGATAGCTGTGAAAAATATTCTTAAGTACTTAAGAAGGACTAAAGATATTTTTCTAGTTTATGGAGGAACTGAGTTGAAACTAGAAGGATTTTCTGATTCTAGTTTTCAATCAGATCCAAATGATAGCAAGTCCACTTCAGGGTATGTCTTTACCCTAAATAGTGGTGCAGTGAGCTGGAAGAGTTCCAAGCGGCAAACTGTAGCTGACTCAACTACTGAGGCAGAATACATCGCTGTAAGTGAAGTCGCTAAGGAAGCTATCTGGATGAAGAAGTTCATCGCTGAGTTGGGAGTAGTTCCTGAGATTGCTGGACCAGTTTCAGTTTATTGTGACAACACTAGAGCTGTTGATCAAGCAAAGGAACCAAGATCTCATCACAAATTCAAGCACATTCTAAGATGCTTCCACCTCGTTCGAGAGATCGTCGAGAGACAAGACATAGTCATTGAACGAGTAGACACAAAGAACAACTTAGCAGACCCATTCACTAAAGCTCTACCACAACAGCAGTTTGATCGCCACCTCGATTGTATGGGGATAAAATATAAGAGCGATTGGCTTTAGTGCAAGTGGGAGATTGAAAGAGTAGATGCCCTACAAGCCAATCGCAATATGTATTGCGAAAGGTTTTTTCTTTTGATTTGTCCAAATCATGTACATGACATTTAAATATGAATAAAGGCGTTATGTTTTATCATATGCTGTTGATTATATTTATGATAAACTCCTTAGATTAGGGCAATGGTTTTAAGACTATGATGAGATCATACTAGTGAGACTTAAAATCCTAAAATCCTAATCTTAAATATTCCCAGTCATTGGTACATTGAGTCGGGGATCAATGATTACCGGAAAGACTGGCATGTCTTATGTATGCTCGATGCAGAGGATGATTGATCTCACAATCATTTGTGTGGAGACACTAATACAAAGATGTGGGTGCTCATTAGAGGAATGAGTTCACTGAATTGACCTACAAAGAGAAATCTTATGAAGTCTTACTTACATGTCAAAAGATGATTCTCTTAGTGGGAGTTGTGCAACTGATCCTATGACCTGAGATCACCATGGTATCTTGTGCACATGAACCCATATTTTGGTTTACACTCATTCATGACAATAAGTTATGTACGAGGTCTTCTGGATATGGTGAATTATGTACGAAGATTATGAGTAGGTCAACAAGGAATTAATCACTTCTAGTAAGAGAAGATAGCATCCTATTTATTCTAATCATATGATAATTCAGGAAACCTTTGATCAAAGTAGAATGAAAATTAGAAAGAGTTTCTAATGTTTCATTATTTGAATTATCATTAAAAGATTGAGAAAAATATGAATATGAAATTGAGTTTGACATATATTCATACTCATATGCATTTTTGGGATGCAGTTTGATTAAAGGATTGAATTGCATGGTAACTTGCCACTGAAGGGTATTTTTGGTATTTCTACCAAATTCCATATTTTTCGGGTAGACATGACACGTTGCTAAACGTCAATCTTGTTTTATAGGTTTGATCAAATTAAAGAGTTAATTCGATCACCAATTAGAAAGGATTCTAATTGTTAAGTTCGGGTTCGCGCAGTTTGGACTTAAATCGATTAGAAGAGCTCTAATCAAGTTGGGTCAACTCGCACTCACACCTATTGCTGGCTAAGTATGGAACCCAATGGGTCACACACAAGAAAACTTGTCAAGGGTCTAATTGGATTAGATCATGTTTGCAAGATAAACATCCTAGCAGGTGTTGCAAACCTTAGCTCCTAATTCGAATTGGATTCGAATCTGATTCGAATTGGATTCGAATCTGATTCTTAATTGATCTAATTTGATTAGATCATATTCTAATATGGGTTAGCCAAGAGTTGGCACCTAATTGGCTTGGTTTGAGTCTAATTGGATTAGATTTGATAAATCATTCAATCTAGACCGTTAGATCTTGATCTACCGTTGGATGAAGACATAATGGAGAGTTGGTTTAACCCAATTGGATTGGGTTAGAGGATGGCTACCATAATTGACCATTGGATCTTAATCCCACCATTGGATGAAGACATAATGGGTCAAGTGAATGGCGCCTTGTATTGGAGCCCTTGGATCATCATCATGAAAGATCAAGAGGTGAGGCGTGATGGACATGTGATTAGTATGTGATGTTGACTTGGTCAAAATATGGCACCACATGAAAGGACATATCATTTGATACACCTCCTCACTTGATCTGCACCTCCTCTTATTTGATATGGCCCTTTAGATGATGCCCTTTCATGAGAGAATGTGTGGATGGGATGCATCCCTTGGAGATGCATCCCTACACCTATTATAAATAGGTTAGCACTCTATGGGTTTCATCATTCCAATTCCACCCCACTCCTCTTTTCTTTCTTTCTTACATTAGTTTCTTTCTTTCTAGCATTGCTTCTAGTGTGTCCTAAGCCAAGACAAGGTGGTCTTCTTTAGGACAAAAGGATTAGAAGTGATTTTAGAAGGCTAAAGGAAAATAGAAAGGAAGGAAAGCAAGCCATTAGAGTTCTTTAGAAGAATTCTGCATTAAGGATCAAAAGTCTTTGGAGCTAAAGTCTTGATCAAATTTTCGTGTGGATCACCATTGGAGGGCGGACACTTGGACGCCTCGTGGAGATTGTACACTTTGGATTAGCGTTTGAGGTATTCTACTAATTCTGCATTTATTTTATATTATTTGATTGTAATCATTAAGGTGATCTAGGCTTAAAAGGGTTTCATGCATAGGGACTTTATTAAGAAATTTTTAAAATCCCTAGCTTCCGCTGCGCATTATAACATGCTAAAACCCTACAATGGAGTCGACCCTGGCACAATTTGGCACACTTTGGCACATTCTAGCACAAATGGCACAGATCTCGGGTCGACCCCAGAAAAGCTCGGGCCGACCCCAGCTTCAGCCATCTGAAAATACAGCCTTCTAGAATTTACTGAGAGGGCCGACCCCAAGTTTTCTTGAGCCAACCCTAGGTGGAGCCGACCCCAGCCTGATGAACAGCAACTTGAGCCGACCTCAAATTTGCTCGGGTCGACCCTAGCACGGGTGACAGCCCAACGGCTAGTTCTGCAGAATTATTTTTTAAATCCCCAACGGCTATAAATGGCTACTTTCTCCATTCCAACGGTAGGAGAGTGTTCTTTAGAGGTTGGGGAAGTATTTAAGAGGCACTATTCTGAAAGTGAATCCTAGGTTCTTCGGTGTTAAGCATGCTGATTTTTTTTTTTTTTTAAAACCATGGCTGAACCTGATCGGGTTGCCTACGTAACCCTTCATAAGGGGGATCAAGCCATACGTAGTTCTTTTTAAATTTTAAAACGCAGCAGAAAAATCGAATCAAACAATTTAATTCATGCATGCTTACAAGATCAAATCTAGAAATCAACACCTTAAGAACACATAGGATTATGCCGGAATCGTTTAAACAATTATGCTAAAACTTTCATGCATGATTAACTATCAGATCTGAAACTTAAGAACTCTATTCCGATTAATCTCCGAATATCCATCGAATGGATTCTGGAGATAACTCCGTGAGGATCCCCAAAGGAGGGTAAAACCTCGGAAAATCAGACCTAGATCCTGACTCCAAAATAAAATATTGATGTGGGATTAATACCTTTTATGATGGAAGAAACTTATGGATCTGATCCTTGACTTCGCAGCCACGCACACGAATGGCCTCTATGAGAAGTACACGCAAAGCCCTAGGTAGATCGTCTTCCGCGGGAGTGCTAGCTCGCGCAGGAACGTAGCAATGGCTGAAGCTTTCTCCTTCTAAACACTCAACCTTTGATTGTTCTTCAAGGAGATGGAGGATGGACGTGAGGAAGAAGGAGAAGAAGGGATGGAGGCCTCAGAGAATTTTTTCAAAATTTTTTAAAACATCTAAATATGGTATATCTTGAACCCAAGGCATGGGGGTCTTTTATAGCCAAAAGATCGCCCTACGTATCACACCTAATTTAGCCAAATAATTTGGCTGATAAAATTCCCAAAAAATTCTGGTGGATTGGAAGCTAAGAGGAGATAAACATATCCAAATTTTGTACATTTTGGATCTCTAAAGGATAAGAATTCATGCATCCAAAGTTCAGCCGCAGACCACCCTATTTCATGCGCCATGCAATCCCTACAAATTAGGAAATTCATCTAAATCTTTCTAGAAATATTTAAGGCGCCATTTTTATAAAAAATATATCCCTATGCCTCCTCTCTTCTCACGCCAATTTTTGGCCAAAAATAAAGAGGATAGGTGTAGAAAATATTGGGGATAAATTAAGGTGTCATTCTTCTCCAAGAAGATAAGAATGGGTTCCTAAAATTTAGGGATTCTTCTCCTTATCTAATTCTGATTATTTGGACTCATAATCCTCATCAAATAAGATCTTCTAATTGATTTGGATCAAGCCCAATCCAATTGGGTCAAGTCCCATCAATTGGGTCAAGCTCAATCTACTTGGGTTGAACCCAATCCAAATAGGTCAAACCCTGATGCAGCCCAAATTGAATCCTATTCAATTTGGCTCAACCTAAGCCCAATTACTCAATCAAATTGAGTTCATTAGCAATCTAATTGCTAATTAATCCTTCAATAATTCAATAATTATTTTAATGCAACTTTTGCGTAGGATAATTTGTCAATCGAATTGACCAAGTTACCCCTAAATGATTCTTAATCATCAATCAGCTATTTGATCAACCTAGAAACTTCTATGCGTGTGACCTCATAGGTTCGAACCTAAGCCGGTAGTATAGGAACGTCATCCTATACTAATCGATGTGACCATCTAGCAATGGTACCCGACGTTCGGATAGGCCGAATATATGCGAAACAAATATTCTGGAATCCTGGACTATGGTTACTGTATAATTCAATCCCTTTGACTCCTAATGCCAGGATGACTTTGAGCTCACTGTCAACCCTATAATTAGTACATCCATTAGGTGATTAACTTTAGATATCCCGTGACTCCTCACTGGGATTACCCTAGCCAAGGTTTTGCTAAATTAATCACAAGACATTATCTCCTATTTCCAGGAGAGGTCAATTCCATCTTAACTCACAACTGACTACGCAAGTACTTGACTGCACCCAGTGACCTTCCGTCACTAAATTAGAAATTCAGGTAGTCCGGTACCAAAGTACAGTGAGTTGCTTGCTAGTCACAGGTTGCGATCTTAGGTCAGAGGGCCAAACTTATACCCATATCCACTCGGAACATCTCTCGACAGTAGAGCATTTCGGAATTGGTCACGTTCAGTGAAATGTACTCCTACACTTTACCTGTATGGCATACCAGTGTCTCCACACTCCTTGGTTAAGAGGACAACCAACGTATATGTCATACAACGACCTAATCTCGATAATGTTGTCGTCCTAGTAACAACATATCATTTGGTCGCGAACAAGTTTAAGGACTCAAAGATAAATCCTCCTTTATCATAACATAAGTCCTAAGGACTTCATCATATAAGAGTTCATTTAAAGATGAAATGATGAATAATGCCAAATAATACTTTATTAATTTGTCAATTTATTTACAAAATTCAATCATCAATATGCTGACGATTGACATTTAGGATACAATTCCCAACATATTCATCAGAGGAAGTAACCTTTTGAAAATCAAGAAGCACATTTAAAAGAAAACCCTAGAAAAGCAAGCCTTATTCAATTGCTTCATCTTAAAAGCCAAAAGGAAGTGGTTGAGCAGTTTCAAAGAGTCATCAATAGCTCCACCAACCCTTGTGAAGTGAAGCAAGCTTGACAAAGAAGAGAATAGCTTCTCCAAAGCGATAAACATTCTCTAAATTCTTCTTTGTAGTTTATAATTGCCTTATTTGCTCTTTTAGGAGCTTTCATTCTTTACTTATTACTCTTGTTGTAAGGTTTGTTGGTAAGTCCGTAAAACCAACATTATAGGTTGTTGGTGAGCCCACAAAACCAACGTAGGTTATTGGTGAGCCCGAAAAACTAACTTAGGTTATTGGTGAGCCTGAAAAACCAACTCAGGTTGTTGGTAAGCCCGCAAAACCAACATTGAGGTTTATTGGTGAGCCCGAAAAACCAATTGTAAAGGTTTTGGATTGTGAGCCTGAAAAATAATCCAACTGTAATCCGACGGATTATAGTGAATTCCCAAGGAGAGGCTTGGAGAGTGAACGTAGGTGCTTGGGGTGCACTGAACCACTATACATTGTCTTGTTTGTGTTGTACTTGTTCTTGTATTTATTCTTACTTTATATTTGATTTTTGCTCTAGGGTAAGTTCACACAAATAACTTAAGAAAGCTTCCATCGCCCTTAACAAGAAAACTTTTAAAGCACCAAAAATTTAGAAAAATCCAATTCACCCCCCCCCCCCTTGGGTTATCATCTTGGGCAACACAACCTGAAGGTTTTACATCTACAGATAAGTCTAAAGTGTGCAAGCTTCAAAGGTCCATTTATGTATTAAAGCAAGCTTCTCGGAGTTGGAACATACACTTTGATAAGGTAATCAAAATGTATAGCTTCATTAAAAATGAAGAAGAACCCTATGTTTATAAATGGATCAATGGTTCAGTAATCAGATTTCTAGTTTTGTATGTGGATGACATTCTTTTAATCGGGAATGACAATTCTGCATTACAAGGAATAAAGGTTTGGCTATCATCTCAATTTACCATGAAGGATTTGGGAGAAGCATCTTACATCCTAGGGATAAAGTGTTGGAATCCCTCGCACGCCGCAGAAAATTTCAGAAAAATTCTGCGCGCAGTGGAATACATGCGCGAGATTCCGTTCATCGCATGAACATATTTTAAAAACGTCGTTCGTAGATAGATTAGGATTAAATACTTTTACATAATATTAGGAAGATCAGATCTTCACCTTGTGCGGGTAGATATTCACCGCAATCTGATGATCGTGGTATTTTTTGAAAGGTTCACTTGAAGCCGCACACGCGTCCGGCCTCTACGGGTATCCACACGAGGCAGAGAACCAATCCAAACTCTCTAATCTCCCCGGGGTGCTAGCTCCCTTGCAGAGATATGTTTTGATGGCTGAAATCCTCTCTTGATTTATCAACTCTTTGATAGATCTCAAAAGGAAGAAGAAGGACTTGAAAGGGAGGAAGAAGATCCCATCTTGCTGCCTCCTTTTTCTTTTATTCTTGTGGATGGAAGAAGGGTGAAGAGAGAGCCATACACCACCCTATTTTTCTTTGATGCTCATGGCTGAAAACCCCAAGAGGAAGGAGGCTTGCCCATGGCACAAAAACCAAGAGGGGAGGAGGCACTCTCACGGCACAAAAAGGAGAGAGGAGAGGAGCTCTCATGGCACAAAAACCAAGAGAGAGGGGAGGAGCTCTCACGGGAAGAAAAACCAGAGATTTGGGCCGCCCCTTTGTTTCCCCTTTTCTTCTTTTTTTTTTTTGTTTGTGTGCGGCTGATAACCATCATTGGAGAGGGGGGCTGCCGTATCCTATTTCTTAGATGAGAAGAGGGGGGCCACATGCTCCCCTTTTTTTTTGTTTGAACCCTAGGCGTGAGCTCCTACAAATTAGGAGCTCACGTCTATCTTTTGGCAAGAGGAGGGGCGTACGCCCCTCCCTCTAATCCTCTCATGTCCCACGCCCAAGCCTCATCTCATGAGGTGCGTGGGCCCCACTTTCAGCCCCTTTTAATTCCCTCATAATTGAGGTCTAATCTAATTAGATCTCAATCAATTTATGAATCAATTAGGACTTATCCATATAAGTCCAAATCCAATTATGACCCAATTGAATCTTGACTCAATTAAATTCTTCAATCCTAATCCAATTAGGAGTCATCTTAATTTATTAGATCAAAAATAATTAGAACTTTAGGAATCCTAAACTGATTAGGACTCATATAATTTTAGTCCTAATCCAATTAGGACTTTAGGAACCTACTCCAAGTAGGACTCTAATTTAATTTGAAGTCCTAATCTAATTAGGACTCTAGGAGTCCTACTGCAAATAGGACTCTTATTAAATAAGATCAAACCCAATTAATTAAGTCCAATTGATTTAATTAAATTGCAATCCAATTGCAATTATTCCTTCTTCTACTCACTAACTTTTAGTGAGTTAAAACAATTATCAATCAAATTGATAATTATAAATTATTTGTGATTGCAAATCACAATTCAACCATCGGATCGGTCAATACCTCTATTGTGTGTGACCCCATAGGTTCTATTCTATCCGGTAGTGAGATATATTGTGATCCCTATCACAATATCATTGAAACTCCTTCTTATGGGTTGGAACAATTCCAACTCTTCTCATTTGGGTTCACTGATCACCAAGTGAATGCCTCTGAGTCTCACAATCCACCAGTGACACCTAGCAGCATGTAGTGGCAACCCAGCAGAATGGAATGATGAACCTCTAGGTGCAGTTATCATATGATACAGTCCTTCTATCATGGATCCCTACAGGACGGAGGTCTTAGATAACTCGTCAAACCCCATCGTCTGTCATATGTCAAGATTTATTCGAGTTAAGTTCGAGAATGGAAAACTCCTTTTCCACTGTACATACTACCTCGGCCGAGGATTTACGAACTCAGTCTCATAAATCACATAGGATCTCTCTTAACCTATCAAGATCGATAGATTCCATCTAGATGCACCCCTACTCCTACAATGAACCTACTGCAGCCAATCTGCACCACAAGAACCCAATTGGCTAGGGCTCATGTTTATGTGCTCGTCAAACTACAGCAACCTCACTGTGAATAGCCGAGGCATCGCAGGTCAAAGGACCAGTCATACAACTGCAGCATCAAGTAAGTCACTGACGAGTGGATAGACATCCAAGTGACTACTTGCTATGGTCACGCTCAGTACCCTTGTTCTCTAACAAGCACTTGCACAATTGCTCCAGTGTCGCCACACTGTGGACTCAAGACTCGTCCATCAAAGAAAGCGATCTGTGCACTAATCTCAGCAGATCGATCACCGTCCTCGTGATGATCCATCGATCAGGAGCAATTCAGAAATTAATCACCAATGACACATGCCTCAAATTCTCAATTCTTGAGAATATGCGTCATCATCTTATTAATTTCTTGGACGATTCATGGACACATAAGAACATGAATGAAAAGAATGCCCATTCTAATAAATTCATTATTAGGTCAAGTACAAATTTATGTCCCAGAATAAAATAATGCGTCAGCCAAATTGGCTTCTAGGGCATACTTCTAACAATCTCCCACTTGCACTAAAGCCAATCAGCTATAAACCTAAGCCCCATCTTCTCAAGATGCGCTTCAGTTTTTTGCTGACTTATCTGCTTAGTGAATGGGTCCACCACATTTCCTATGGAGTCTACTCTCTGATCCTTTACTTATTTCTTTTCAAGGTAGTCGCTTATTAGGTTAAACCACCGCTCTATGTGCTTCGGCTTCTGGTGAGACCTTGGCTCTTTAGCTAGTGCTATGGTGCCTTTGTTATCGCAGTAGCGTGTTATGGCATCTGATGACATTACACCTAACTCTGCAATGAACTTCTTAAACCAGAAGATTTCCACTGCACCCTTAGATACGGCTTAACATTCAGCTTCTAAGGTAGAATCTACAATAATCGGTTGTTTGGAACTCTTCCAATTTACCGAACCATCATTGCATATAATCTGATGTAGACTTTCTATCATCAATATGTGTGCATCCTTCTACCTTCAACTCTGATCTTCTTCCAAAGACCAAGAACATGTCCGTAGTTCTTCTTAAGTACTTAAGACTATTCTTCACAGCTATCCAGTGCTTCTTGCCTGGATTTGACTGATATATGCTTGTGACACTCACAGCATGTACTATATCAAGTCATGTACATAGCATGGTATACATGAGGCTCCCTATAGCCGAAGTATAAGAGATCTTGCTCATCCACTGAATCTCTTCAGATGTGTTGGGGCACATCTTCTTGAAGAGATTTACCCCATGCCTAAGGGGTAATAATCCCCTTTTAGAGGTTTCCATGCCGAACCTCTTCAACACTCCCTCTATGTAATATTCTGTGACAGGACAAGCATCCTCTTAGATCTATCTCTATAGACCTTAATTCCCAAAATATAGGATGCTTTTCCAAAGTCTATCATGGAGAATTCCTTAGACAACCAAACCTTGATTTAGGATATCATCCACGTACAATACGAGGAATGCAATAGCCCTCCCACTAACCTTCTTATAAACACATGGTTCCTCCTTGTTTCTTGAAGAAATCAAACGATTTGATTATATCGTTGAAACGAGTGTTCCAACTCCGAGATACTTGTTTTGTCCATAGATGGACCTTTGCAGCTTACAGACCTTGTGATCACCATCACAATATCATGATATGCTACAACAACAAGCAATATTCGAATGGACTTCAGCATGGCTACAGGTGAAAAAGTATCCTGATAATCAGTGCCTCTGCACTGACTATAACCTTTCGCCATTAGCCTTGCCTTATAGGTCTCTACCTAGCCATCCGAACTTAATTTTCTCTTGTAGATCCATTTACACCCAATAGGTACTATACCTTCCGGTGAATCTACTAAGGTCCAGACTTGGTTGGAATGCATGGAGTCTATCTCTAACTTCATGGCTTCCAGCCATCTCTCGGAATCAATGTCTAACATCGCCTCGTTGTAGGTATTGGGATCCTTACCTTGATCCTTATCTCCCATGAGGAACATTTCCTCTACATCCTCTGTAAGTATAACTAAGTACCTTTCAGGAGGATGGAAGATCCTACTAAATTTACGAGGTGGAGGAGGTACAACATGTACTGGCTCGATATGAATAGGTTCTATAGGCACAATGGCTCGTTGCTCTTTAGAGACTTTCTCTTCGAGCTCAATTTTTCTCCTACTGCCTCTATCAAGGATAAACTATTTTTCATGAAGATAGCATGTCGGCTCACAAACACTTTGTGATTCTCTGGGACGTAAAATTGTATCCAAATAACTCTTTAGGATATTCTATAAAACGAGCACTAATTGTCCTATCCTCTAACTTGTCCGCCTGTTGTCATTTGACTTGGGCCGGACATCCCCAAATCTTGAAATAACCAAGACTCAGCTTCTTACCATGTCATATCTCATATAGTGTGGTAGGAACAAACTTAGAGGAAATACTATTCAATATGTAAATAGCTGAAAATAGGGCATCTCTCTAAAGAAACAAGGGTTGATCAGTGAAGCTCATCATGGACCTGACAATATCCAATAGGATCTGATTCCTCCTCTCCGACACTCCGTTAAGCTGAGGTGTACCAGGAGGGATCCATTATGAAACTATACCATTCTCCTTGAGATAATCACGGAACTCTCCACTAAGGTATTCACCTCCTCGATCTGATCGAAGAACCTTAATGAGTTTTTCTGTTTGTTTTTCTACTTCATATCTGAACTCTTTGAACCTTTCAAAAATTTCAGATTTGTGTCTCATACACATATCCATACCGTGAGTAATCATCGGTAAATGAAGTAAAAAAAAAAAATTACAACCCCTAGCCTGCGCATCGAATGGGCCACACACATAAGTGTGTACTAGGGTAAGTATCGCAGTGGACCTCTCCCATGTCCTAAAAAGGATAATTTGGTCATCTTTCCTTGAAGGCAGAATTCACAAATCGGATATGACTCGAAAGTCAATGAGCTCAGAAGCCCATATTTCTTCAATTTGTTTATTCTGTCTTCTCCTATATGACCAAGCCTGAGGTGCCACAAATACTTTAGATTTATCTCATCTCTAGATCCTTTTGGATCCTATGGTACTCACTGTTTGCTCAGATACATTCACAGGTACATCCAAATGTAAGTGATAGAGACGGTCAATCATAAAACCATATGCATCCAATTTATTTCTCAAACAAATTGAACAATAGTCTTATAAAAATCTTTCTGTGCTAAACAAGATACAAAAATCAAATTTCTGTTTGCAACAGGTAACAGTCTCTAAGTATCCTTTTAATAATGAGCATATCTGGCATACCTTCTGAAGGTCTGTCACCCTTCTTACTCTTTATGCTTTCCATGTATGTAGGACAGTTTCTCTTCCAATGGCCGTCTATGATGCAATGGAAATACTTTTCCTTGCAATCGGCCTTTTTCTTGGAACTTCCTTACTTGGCCTTTTCTCGGTCTTCTGCCTTTTCACAGGTTTCTTCTTCTTCCAAGTAGACTCTCTCTTGGAAGTAGAAACCAACTTGACAGCAAAAACGATGCCCCTTGAACTCTTCAAGGTCCCTAAGGTAGTTACCAATTTTATTTAACAATTCTATTTTGGTGCATACAATCTTGTTCATATGGTAATTTACTATAAACTGTTCATATGAAGCTAGAAGGGATTGCGGGATCAAATCCGTTTGCAATTCCTTGTGCATGGTCATGCCGAGCTTCTCAAGCTCCTCTAAGTTCTTTATCATGGTCAAACCATGATCATGGACAGACTGCCCATCACACATCTTGGCCTTGAAGAGCCTCTTGGACAATTTAAAACATGCTGCGTGACTCTGTTCACCATACAACTCTTGTAAGTGATATAATATGTCCCTGGCAATCTTCATGTTCTCATGCTGGCATTAAAATTCATTGGACATGGATGCCTTTGTGCAGCACCTAACTTTATTGTCATTGTTCGTCCACTTAGCATGCGTCTTACGCTGATCAGTGATCGGACGGATTGGTAATACGGGGATTCCATGGTCTAGCACATACCCTAATTTCTCACAATTCAAAACTATTTTGAAATTTGCTGAGCCAGTCTTTATAATTGGGTTTGGTCAAATGGTTATTCTATAGGATATGAGTTAAGAGTCTAGAAGCTGAATTTCTAATCCTCAGAGAATAAAGATTCTAATTAGAATTTTGTACTTGATCTCTATTTATTTTAGGGCCTTTTAAAAACAAATATACCTCCCACTATTTTCTCGAATCTCTCACACTCCTCTAGTAGAGAAACGGAAACCTTGCGACTCTAGGTTTCAAGTGGGGTGCTACGGTCCCACCAATTTACATACCACCTCACCTAACAGTTATTGGTGACAAATAAACAATGAGTGTACAACTCTTGTACAATGCTTCTCAAGCAAGTTGTAGCGCTATCAGGTCTCTAAGTAATGAAGACCTCACCTAACAGTTATTGGCCCCATTCCTTAGTTAAGTCGAACCCACCGTTTAATCGCAGAAGTAAAGCCGTCATTGGGTCCCTCACCTAACAGTTATTGGGCCCAACCCTATCTTTACCCCTACAACATCTCATGCCTAATAGAGAGGTCCAGTCCCCCGATGCAACTTGCCCACTGTATCCAGCCGAGACAAATCAACGCCGGAAAGACCTTAGCAGCTCTACTACGGTGGAAGACCGCTAGACTTAATATTTTCGAGGAGATTTAATTTAGGTCTCTTTCATTTAATTATCTACATCTCATGCAAATAATTATCTACCCGCTATGCATAAACATAAACATAAACATCCAGGCATAATAACAAAAATTAAACTGGTGATGATCATGGATCCAGGATGGGGTCATAGTACAAGCACATGCACGTCAATTGGTTAGATCGTCTTCAACTCTTGACTCGATCTTGAGCACCCTTGGTCCAATTGCGATCAACTCCTTGATCCATCTCCAATCAACCCTTGATCTCGATCCGCGCAAATCGTGCTTGTAGAGGCATGCATCGATCAACCATTGACATGCAACACATCACAGATTACATGCCAGATAACTTTAAAAATAAATAAAATTAAATAATAGTTACAACCCTTTTTCATGAGACACGCAGGTCTCTAATACATCAATATAAGATGCACGCAGGCATCTGAAAATCTGATTTACATGCATCACATAACATCACAGAACATCTCAGACATTGCAGAACATTTCAGCACAATTAAAGGGTCCATCCATGATCATCACCATACGCATCTCATGCATTAAATAAAATTTACAGATCTGAATATTTAACAGATTATGTCATCTTATGAGTTGCTGATCATGCAAGATATGATTCTAAATATTTTTAATCTCATTAACAAATCAATAGAATCATTAATCTAATCGCATAGAAAATCAGCATGCAGAAAAATCAGCAAGCTGAAAATTCTGCATGCAGAAAAATTCAGCAAGCATAATCTTTAAATTTTCAGATCTATTATGCCTTAATCATTTAATCCTAATCTTAATCTACGCAACCATGGCTCTGATACCACTGTTGGGGGGAGTCTCCACTCCTACATGGGTTCGGTCCTATTAAAAATAAGGTGACACCCATGTATACCTATCAGAGCACGCATCTCTATACGCCTCCGGACGGAGAGCCACGCTTCGTCACACGATCACGCGTGAGAGTTTCCAGAGATCGGTCACAACTCTTGGACCTTTGCTCTGATACCACTGTTGGAATCCCTCGCACGCCGCAGAAAATTTCAGAAAAATTCTGCGCGCAGCGGAATACATGCGCGAGATTCCGTTCATCGCATGAACATATTTTAAAAACGTCGTTCGTAGATAGATTAGGATTAAATACTTTTACATAATATTAGGAAGATCAGATCTTCACCTTGTGCGGGTAGATATTCACCGCAGTCTGATGATCGTGGTATTTGTTGAAAGGTTCACTTGAAGCCGCACATGCGTCCGGCCTCTACGGGTATCCACACGAGGCAGAGAACCAATCCAAACTCTCTAATCTCCCCGGGGTGCTAGCTCCCTTGCAGAGATATGTTTTGATGGCTGAAATCCTCTCTTGATTTATCAACTCTTTGATAGATCTCAAAAGGAAGAAGAAGGACTTGAAAGGGAGGAAGAAGATCCCATCTTGCTGCCTCCTTTTTCTTTTATTCTTGTGGATGGAAGAAGGGTGAAGAGAGAAAGCCATACACCACCCTATTTTTCTTTGATGCTCATGGCTGAAAACCCCAAGAGGAAGGAGGCTTGCCCATGGCACAAAAACCAAGAGGGGAGGAGGCACTCTCACGGCACAAAAAGGAGAGAGGAGAGGAGCTCTCACGGCACAAAAACCAAGAGAGAGGGGAGGAGCTCTCACGGGAAGAAAAACCAGAGATTTGGGCCGCCCCTTTGTTTTCCCTTTTCTTCTTTTTTTTTTTTTTGTTTGTGTGCGGCTGATAACCATCATTGGAGAGGGGGGCTGCCGTATCCTATTTCTTAGATGAGAAGAGGGGGGCCACATGCTCCCCTTTTTTTTTGTTTGAACCCTAGGCGTGAGCTCCTACAAATTAGGAGCTCACGTCTATCTTTTGGCAAGAGGAGGGGCGTACGCCCCTCCCTCTAATCCTCTCATGTCCCACGCCCAAGCCTCATCTCATGAGGTGCGTGGGCCCCACTTTCAGCCCCTTTTAATTCCCTCACAATTGAGGTCTAATCTAATTAGATCTCAATCAATTTATGAATCAATTAGGACTTATCCATATGAGTCCTAATCCAATTATGACCCAATTGAATCTTGACTCAATTAAATTCTTCAATCCTAATCCAATTAGGAGTCATCTTAATTTATTAGATCAAAAATAAATAGAACTTTAGGAATCCTAAACTGATTAGGACTCATATAATTTTAGTCCTAATCCAATTAGGACTTTAGGAACCTACTCCAAGTAGGACTCTAATTTAATTTGAAGTCCTAATCTAATTAGGACTCTAGGAGTCCTACTGCAAATAGGACTCTTATTAAATAAGATCAAACCCAATTAATTAAGTTCAATTGATTTAATTAAATTGCAATCCAATTGCAATTATTCCTTCTTCTACTCACTAACTTTTAGTGAGTTAAAACAATTATCAATCAAATTGATAATTATAAATTATTTGTGATTGCAAATCACAATTCAACCATCGGATCGGTCAATACCTCTATTATGTGTGACCCCATAGGTTCTATTCTGTCTGGTAGTGAGATATATTGTGATCCCTATCACAATATCATTGAAACTCCTTCTTATGGGTTGGAACAATTCCAACTCTTCTCATTTGGGTTCACTGATCACCAAGTGAATGCCTCTGAGTCTCACAATCCACCAGTGACACCTAGCAGCATGTAGTGGCAACCCAGCAGAATGGAATGATGAACCTCTAGGTGCAGTTATCATATGATACAGTCCTTCTATCATGGATCCCTACAGGACGGAGGTCTTGGATAACTCGTCAAACCCCATCGTCTGTCATATGTCAAGATTTATTCGAGTCAAGTTCGAGAATGGAAAACTCCTTTTCCACTGTACATACTACCCCAGCCGAGGATTTACGAACTCAGTCTTATAAATCACATAGGATCTCTCTTAACCTATCAAGATCGATAGATTCCATCTAGATGCACCCCTACTCCTACAATGAACCTACTGCAGCCAATCTGCACCACAAGAACCCAATTGGCTAGGGCTCATGTTTATGTGCTCGTCAAACTACAGCAACCTCACTGTGAATAGCCGAGGCATCGCAGGTCAAAGGACCAGTCATACAACTGCAGCATCAAGTAAGTCACTGACGAGTGGATAGACATCCAAGTGACTACTTGCTATGGTCACGCTCAGTACCCTTGTTCTCTAACAAGCACTTGCACAATTGCTCCAGTGTCGCCACACTGTGGACTCAAGACTCGTCCATCAAAGAAAGCGATCTGTGCACTAATCTCAGCAGATCGATCACCGTCCTCGTGATGATCCATCGATCAGGAGCAATTCAGAAATTAATCACCAATGACACATGCCTCAAATTCTCAATTCTTGAGAATATGCGTCATCATCTTATTAATTTCTTGGACGATTCATGGACACATAAGAACATGAATGAAAAGAATGCCCATTCTAATAAATTCATTATTAGGTCAAGTACAAATTTATGTCCCAGAATAAAATAATGCGTCAGCCAAATTGGCTTCTAGGGCATACTTCTAACATAAAGATCTATAGAGATAGATCTAAAAGATTGCTTGGATTATCCCAATCCACATACATTGATACTATACTGAAGAGGTTCAGTATGATTAATTCCAAGAAAGGCTATCTTCTGATGGGCCATGGAATTAACCTCTCTAAAAGGGATTGTCCGACAACCCCTCAAGAAAGAGAGAGTATGGATAGAATTCCATATGCTACGGTAGTGGGATCTATAATGTATGCCATGACATGTACTAGACCAGATGTGGCATACTCATTTGGAGTAATGACCAGATACCAGTCTGATTCAGGTAGCAACCACTGGAAGGTTGTGAAAACCATTCTTAAGTATTTGAGAAATACTAAAGACCAGTGGCTTGTCTATGGTGATTCTGACTTAAAACTTGAAGGATATACCGATTCAAGTTTTCAGTCAGATCAAGATGATAGCAAGAGCGTGTCGGGATATATCTTTACTCTTAAGGGTGGGGCCATCTGCTGGAAGAGTTCCAAGCAGCATACAGTGGCAGATTCTACATGTGAAGTAGAATACATCGCAGCATCTGATAAAGCCAAGGAAGCCGTATGGTTGCGCAAGTTCATCACCGAGCTGGGAGTGGCACCTTCCATTGATGGTTCAGTTTCTATATTTTGTGATAACACTGGAGCCATAGCTCAGGCAAAGGAACCTAAAGCACATCAGTGGACCAAGCATATTCTGCGACGCTATCAACTGGTTCGAGAGATTATAGAATGTGATATTGATCTTCAGAAGATTGATACAAAAGAAAATCTGGCTGACCCATTTACCAAAGTCCTCGACATCAAAGAGTTCAACGAACACAAGTCGAAAATGGGTATTAGATACTGTGCCAGTTGGCTTTAGGCTAAGTAGGAGTTGTTGGGAATTGTATCCTAAATGTCAATCGTCAGCATATTGATGATTGAATTTTGTAAATGAATTGACAAATTAATAAAGTATTATTTGGCATTATTCATCATTTCATCTTCAAATGAACTCTTATATGATGAAGTCCTTAAGACTTATGTTATTATAAAGGAGGATTTATCTTTGAGTTCTTAAACTTGTTCACGACCAAATGATATGTTGTTACTAGGACGACAACATTATCGAGATTAGGTCGTTGTGTGACATATACGTTAGTTGTCCTCTTAACTAAGGAGTGTGGAGACACTGGTATGCCACACAGGTGAAGTGTAGGAGTACATTTCACCGAACGTGACCAATTTCGGAACGCTCTACTGTCAAGAGATGTTCCGAGTGGATATGGGTATAAGTTTAGCCCTCTGACCTAAGATCGCAATCTGTGACTAGCAAGCAACTCACTGTACTTTGGTACCGGACTACCTAAATTTCTAATTCAGTGATGGAAGGTCACTGGGTGCAGTCAAGTACTTGCGTAGTCAGTTGTGAGTCGAGATGGAATTGACCCCTCCTGAAAATAGGAGATAATATCTTGTGATTAATTTAGCAAAACCTTGGCCAGGGTAATCCTAGTGAGGAGTCACGGGATATCTAAAGTTAATCACATAATGGATGTACTAATTATAGGGTTGACAGTGATCTCTAAGTCATCCTGGCATTAGGAGTCAAAGGGATTGAATTATACAGTAACCATAGTTCAGGATTCCAGAATATTTGCTTCGCATATAATCGGCCTATCCGGACGTCGAGTACCATTGCTAGATGGTCACATCGATTAGTGTAGGAAGACGTTCCTATACTACCGGCTTAGGTTCAAACCTATGAGGTCACTTGCATAGAAGTTTCTAGGTTGATCAAATGGCTGATTGATGATTAAGAATCATTCAGGGATAATTTGGTCAATTCGATTGACAAATTATCCAAAGCAAAAGTTGCATTAAAATAATTATTGAATTACTAGAGGATTAATTAGTAATTAGATTGCTAATGAACTCAATTTGATTGAGTAATTGGGCTTAGGTTGAGCCAAATTGAATAGGATTCAATTTGGGCTGCATCAGGGTTTGACCTAATTGGATTGGGTTCAACCTAAGTAGATTGAGTTTGACCAAATTGATGGAATTTGACCTAATTTGATTGGGCTTGATCTAAATCAATTATAAGACCTTATTTGATGAGGATTATGAGTCCAAATAATCAGAATTGGATAAGGAGAAGAATCCCTAAATTTTAGAAACCCATCCTTATCTTCTTGCAGAAGAATGATACCTTGATTTATCCCCAATATTTTCCATGCCTATCCTTCTTATTTTTGGCCGAAAATTGGCATGAGAAGAGAGGAGGCGTGGAGCTATATTTTCTATAAAAATGGCACCTTACATCTTCCTAAAAAGATTTAGATGAATTTCCTAATTTGTAGGGATTGCTTGGTGCATGAAATAGGGTGGTCTACGGCTGAACTTTGGAAGCATGAATTCCTATCTTTTAGGGATCCAACATACAAAATTTGGATATGTTTATTTTCTCTTAGCTGCCAAACCACCAGAATTTTTTGGGGATTTTATCAGCTAAATTAGTTGGCTAAATTAGGTGTGAGGCGTGGGGTGGTCTTTTGGCTATAAAAGACCTCCATGCCTTGGGTCCAAAATATACAATATTTAGAAGTTTCAAAAAATTCTGAAAAAATTCCATGAGGGCCTCCATCCCTTCTTCTCCTTCTTCCTCACATCCATCCTCTATATCCTTGAAGAACAATCACAGGTTGAGTGTTTAGAAGGAGACAGCTTCAGCCATTGCAACGTTCCTGCACGAGCTAGCACTCCCGCGGAAGACGATCTACCTAGGGATTCGCATGTACTTCAAGTAGAGGCCATTCATGTGCGTGGCTGCAAAATCAAGAATCAGATCCACAAGTTTCTTCCATCATAAATTGTATTAATTCTATATTAATCTTTTATTTTGGAGTCAGGGTCTAAGTCCGATTTTTCGAGGTTTTACCCTTCTTTAGGGCTCCTCAGAGAGTTATCTCCAGAATCCATTCGATGGATATTCGGAGATTAATCGGAATAGAGTGTTTACCTTTCAGATATGATAGTTAATCACGCATGAAAGTTTTAGCATAATTGTTTAAACGATTCCGGTATAATCCTATGTGTTCTTAAGGTGCTGATTTCTAGATTTGATCTTGTAAGCATGCATGAATTAAATTGTTTGATTCGGTTTTTCCGCTGCATTTTAAAACTTAAAAAGAACTACGTATGGCTTAATCCCCCTTATGAAGGGATACGTAGGCAATCCGATCAGGTTCAGCTATGTTTTTTTTTTAAAAAAAATTCAGCATGCTTAATACCGAAGAACCTAGGATTCACTTTCAATATGCCCCTCCCTTGGCTGGTTGCGTGAGGGAAAAATGAGGGGCTACGCCCCTCCTCTTTTGAATTCAAAAGGGATAAAGATGAGCTCCTAAAATTTAGGAGCTCATCTCTATCCACACGCCATCAAAAAGGGAGGTTCAAGGGGCTGCTGTATTCATGATTTTTTCTCTCCTTCTAGCCGTGAACATCCCTCTCCCCTCTTCCTCCTTTGAGCCGCAAACAAGAGAAGAAAAAAAGAGCCTAGGCGACCCTCCTCCTTCTCCCTCTTGGTTTCAAAACAAGGAAAAAGAAAAAGGCTGCGAAGAGGCTTTTAGATCTTCTTCTTTGGTTCTTCCTTCTTCTTCCTTCTCTCAAGGCAATCAAAAGTTGATTCAAAGGAGAGAATCTCAGCCATCAAAAGACATCTTTGCAAGGGAGCTAGCACCCCGGAGAGATACGAGAGCTTTGATCGGTTCATTACCTCGTGTGGATACCCGTAGAGGCCGGACGTGTGTGCGGCTTCCATAGAACCTTCAATAAATCCACGATCATCAGATTTGCGGTGATCATCTACCCGCACAAGGTGAAGATTTGATTTTCTTAATGATTTAAAAATAGTTTATAAGAATTTAATCCTAATCTATCTACAAAAGAAGTTTTAAAAATACGTTCATGCGATGAACGGGATCTCTCGCATGTCTTTCTGCTGCGCATTGAATTTTTCTGAAATTTTCTACGATATGCATGGGATCCTAACAGTGGTATCAGAGTCATGGTTATGTGATGGCATGTAATTTTAATTTTCAAATGCCTGCATGCATCTTAAATCATGTATTAGAGACCTGCGTGTCTTATGAAAAAGGGTTGTAATTTATTCTTTTATTTTTTAATTTTATCTAGGATGTAATCTGTGATGTGTTTGTACGTCAATGGTTGATCGGTGCATGCCTCTACAAGCACGATTTGTGCGGATCGAGATCAAGAGTTGATTGAAGATGGATCAAGGAGTTGATCACAATTGGACCTAGGGTATCAAGATCGAGCCAAGAGTTGAAGACGATCTAACCAATTGACGTGCATGTGCTTGTACTCTAACCCCATCCTGGATCTATGATCATCACCAGTTATATTTATTTGTTGATATTATGCCTGGATGTTTATGTTTATGTCTATGCGGGTACATATATATTTGCATGAGATGTGAATAGTCGATCGAGAGAGACCTAAATCATAACCTCCTCAATCAGTCGAGAGTGAACCAACATGAGCTAGTCATACTAGATTAATTGATCTAATTGGTGTCTAGGAAAGCCTGAAAGATGGTTACTTAATTAGGACCTTACTCTCTGAGTAAGAGGAGCCTCCCACCAGCTTACCTGGCCAATTGCTCGATTACATCTTGTGAAGAGCTCAAGGTTGCAAACACTAAGATATGATTATGCAATATTAAGTCGATAGGTCTTCCACCGTAGTAGAGCTGCTAAGAACTTTTCGGTGTTGATTTGTCTTAGCTGGACACAGTGGGCAAGTTGCATCGGAGGGCTGGACCTCTCTATTGACATGAGACGTTGTAGGGGTAAAGGAGGGGTTGGGCGCCAATAATTGTTAGGTGAGGATCCAATGACGACTTTATTTCTGCGGTTATACGGTGGATCTGATTTAACTAAGTAATGGGGCCAATAACTATTAGGTGAGGTCTTCCTGACTTAAAGACCAAGTACCACTGCAATTTACTTGAGAAGCATTGTACAAGAGTTGTACACTCATCCATTTATATGTCACGAATAACAATTAGATGAGGCGGCATGTAAATCGGTGAGACCGTAGTACCCACTAGTCGGGTTTTCATTTCTCCATCAGGGGAGTATGAGGGATTTGAGAAAACAGTGGGAGCACATTTGTTTTAAAATTTCCTAGAACAAATTAAGATCAAGTACAAAATCTAACTAGAATCTTTACTATCTACAGATCACAATGTCAGCTTCGAACCCTTTAACCCGTATTCTTGAGACCAACCGACTGACCGAAACCAATTACGAAGACTAGCTTAGAAACTTCAAAATCATTCTAAGTTGCGAGAAACTAGGCTATGTGCTCGAGAATGATATCCCCAGGTTACCATCATGTCCGACCGATGATCAGCATGTGAGGATGATAGTAGTATTTTGATGATTACCACAACCATTGAGGGAATATCTAATTAAATACTACAAGTTAATATGATACATCATTACTGAGTTCGTCACTCTCGGTACAATAGAAGAATGAGATCAAGATGTATTTCAATGATTAATAATGAGATAAAATTTGCGATAGAAAAGGGATATTGAATTTTAAATTCTAATTCGACAAAGTTTCAAGTTAAATGTACTCTTAAGGGGACAATAGTAATTTTCATTGTTAAGAGTATGTAGCACTACCATGGTATTCATTCAAAATTGCTTGAAGTAAATTTCATTGATTGTATGGATGAATCTAACCTTAAGTTGCAGCAAAGTGTGGAATGAGTCGACCCCAAGATTGGTGGAGTCGACCCCGGCACATCATGAAACCATCAGGCACACTTCTGCAAAAATGGCACAGATGAACAGTAGTTGAGTCGACCCCAAGCTTGCTTGAGTCGACCCCATCTTCAAGCCTTTAGAAAATAAGTCTCTGGAATTCCTGAGAGGATCGACCCCAATGGAACTTGAGTCGACCCCACTGTACCTTGAGTCGACCCAAGTGAAAAATGGCTGAAATATAAGGTTCTGTATTTCCTGAGAGGGCCAACCCCAATGTAGCAGGAGTCGACCCCAGTGAAAGTTGGGTCGACCCCAGTGAAAGTTGAGTCGATCCCAAGTCTGATGAACAGTGGTTTGGTTCGACCCCAGAAAAGTTTGGGTCGATCCCAGCACGGGCAGAAGCATAACGGCTAGTTCTGCAGAAGTACTTTTTATCCTCCCAACAGTAAGTAACGGCTAGTTTTCGAAATCTAACCAATGGGGGGAGTCCAATAGATGTGGGAAACTATTTAAAGTGACACTATTCATCAGCGAAAACATCCTTTTGCAAAATATCAAAGCTCACACAAGAAAGACAAGAGCCCTAATCTTCTTCATCCAAGTGCTTTACTCAAAGAGTCAAAAGGAAGTGATTGAGCAGATTCTAAGAGACATTAAGAGCTCCATCAACCCTTGAAGAGTAAAGTAATCTTGACAAAGAAGAGAGAAGTCTCATCAAAGCGATAACTATATTCTAAACTCTTCTTTGTAGCTCATAATTGTTATATTTGCTCATCTAGGAGTTTCAACCTTTTTCTTCTTCTTAATCACCTTGTAAAGGTTTGTTGGTGAACCCGTAAAACCAACGGTGTAGGTTTGTTGGTGAACTCGTAAAACCAATTATGAAGGTTCGTTGGTGAGCCCGTAAAACCAACATAGGTTTTTGGTGATCCCGGAAAACCAAAGTGTAAAGATTTTTGGATTGTGAGTCCGGAAAACAATCCAACTGTAATCCGTAGGATTATAGTGAATTCCCAAGGGGTCGCTTGGGGAGTGGACGTAGGTGCTTAGGAGAGCACCGAACCACTATACTTCTTGTGTGTTTGCATTGTGTATTGTTTTAACTTCACTCACTCATCAATTAACTCAATTAAGGAAGTAAAAATTTAGAGAAACCAATTCACCCCCCCTCTTGGCTTATCACCTTGGGCAACAAGTGGTATCAGAGAAAGGTGCTCACATAGTATTTGTTGATCTCACAATCAAGAGACAAAGATCATGACAACCCAAGTAGGATGTTCTATGAGCGAGGGGCAATCCACAAATAGACCTCCTCTGTTTAATGGCACTAATTACTGTTGCCCAAGGTGACAAGCCAAGAGGGGGGGGTGAATTGGTTTCTCTAAATTTTTTCTTCCTTAATTGAGTTGATTGATGAGTGAGTGAAGTTAAAACAATACACAATGCAAACACACAAGAAGTATAGTGGTTCGGTACTCTCCTAAGCACCTACGTCCACTCCCCAAGCTACCCCTTGGGAATTCACTATAATCCCGCGGATTACAGTTGGATTGTTTTCCGGGCTCACAATCCAAAAACTTTTATACTTTGGTTTTTCGGGATCACCAAAAACCTATGTTGGTTTTACGGGCTCACCAACGAACCTTCACAATTGGTTTTACGGGTTCACCAACAAACTTACACCGTTGGTTTTACGGGCTCACCAACAAACCTTTACAAGATGATTAAAAAGAAGAAGAAAGGTTGAAACTCCTAGATGAGCAAATATAACAATTATGAGCTACAAAGAAGAGTTTAGAATATAGTTATCGCTTTGATGAGACTTCTCTCTTCTTTGCTAAGATTGCTTTACTCTTCAAGGGTTGATGGAGCTCTTAATGTCTCTTAGAATCTGCTCAATCACTTCTTTTTGGCTCTTAGAATAAAGCACTAGGATGAAGAAGATTAGGGCTCTTGTCTTTCTTGTGTAAGCAATGATATTTTGCAAAAGGATGCTTTCTATGATGAATAGTATCACTTTAAATAGTTTTCCTCATCCATTAGACACCCCACATTGGTTAGATTTCAAAAACTAGCCGTTACTTACTGTTGGGAGGATAAAAAGTACTTCTGCAGAACTAGCCGTTATGCTTCTGCCCGTGCTGGGGTCGACTCAAACCACTGTTCATCAGACTTAGGGTTGACTCAACTTTCACTGGGGTCGACTCATGCTACATTAGGGTCGGCCCTCTCAGAAAACACAGAACCTTATATTTCAGCCGTTTTTCACTGGGGTCGACTCAACTCTTTTTGGGTCGACTTAAGGTTCAGTGGAGTCGACTCAAGTTCCATTGGGGTCGACCCTCTCAGAAATTCCAGAGATCCAGTTTTGAATGATACAGCCTTGGTGCCGACTCATGTTCAGTTAGGGTCGACTCAAGTTACATTGGGGTCGACCCTCTCAGAGATTCTAGAGACTTGTTTTCTTGAGGCTTGAAGATGGGGTCGACTCAAGCAAGCTTGGGATCGACTCAACTACTGTTCATCCATGCCATTTTTGCAGAAGTGTGCCTGATGGTTCCATGATGTGCCGAGGTCGACTCCATCAATCTTGGGGTCGACTCATTCCACACTTTCTGCAACTTAAGGTTAGATTCATCCGTATAATCAATGAAATATACTTCAAGCAATTTTGAATGTATGCCATGGTATTGCTACATACTCTTAACAATGAAAATTACTATTGTCCCCTTAAGAGTACGTTTCACTTGAAACTTTGCCGAATTAGAATTTAGAATTCACTATCTCTTTTCTATCACTAATTTTATCTCATTATTAATCATTGAAATACATCTTTATCTCATTCTTGTAATGTACCGAGAGTGTTGAACTCAGTAATGATGTATCAAATTAACTTGTAGTATTTAATTAGATATTCCCTCAATGGTTGTGTTAATCATCAAAATAACACTGTCATCCTCAATCTCCCCCTTTTTGATGATTACAAAATATTGAGTATGAGCATATTGATACTTATCTTAAAATTAGTTTGAGAAGAGCTCAAGTTACTGAATTTCATCTTTTCAAATTTGAGAGTGAAGTCTCCTCCTTTTTTATCCAAATATTGCCAATTTAAACTTTTGATTTTCTCCTCCTTTCTTTTATATTTGGTTAAAGATGAAACTTCAAAAATTTGAGATAAAGCAAGAGTTTTAGATTATGTATCGAGGTATGAGAGGTATGTGCCAAATTCTGAAATTTGATTGAAAGTTTAGACTTTAACATTTTTATTGTTACATATTGCTCCCCTTTAAGTGTATATTATCTCATATTATATTTTTCAACCTCGTTTGTCAACTTATTGCAACTTCTTTCTTTCCTTGCTTCTCCCTTTTTTTGTTATCATCAAATAGGTGCATGGCAATAGATAAGTAGACGCAGTAAATAATAAACAGTCAAGTTTTACTGATCAATATGGAACATTGTAGTACATTAACGCCAAAAATACAATGTTCTTCAATCAAAGTGCAAAGTACATGAACAACACAAAATACATATGAGAACTAGATAAATCCTAGGCACTAATCATAATGCTAACATCAGCCTAGGGGGTATCTAATGACTGTGATCTAGTCCTCATCCTCCTAGCATAAGTGGTGAGGGGAGGTCGAGCCTGATGGGACTGAGTCTGGCGTGGACCTCGCTGAGCTGGATGACTCTGTGCCGAAACCTCTTGACTCAGCTGCTCGAGGCACAGATGGACCATGAGCCTCTCTCTCTCCGTAATGCTCCCACCTTCTCTCTGAGGTCGCTAAGCTCAGCAGTCATAATGTCCATCCTGCTCGTCAATCCGTCAGAGAGAGTCCTCACCTGAGCTGACACAAGCTCAGTCATCCTACTCCAAAAATCTTTTGTGCACCCCGTGGGTGTGGATGATAAAGGTCTAGCCTCTGAAGGTGCTGTAGGATGATCCGCAGGTACCTCAGCCTTAGGGATGGGGTCTCCAACCTCTGGTGCATCACCCTCTGGTGTATGTATCCCTGCTCCTGCACGCACCTACTGCCCGTCCACCTTCTCATAACCCATGCGAACTAGAGACAGTGTAGTGTAAGTGTCAGTGAATAGCAGATGTCTGGATATCTCTCCCTCCACAGATATGTCATGCTGTCAGAAGACCAGGGTGAGTATCATACCATAGGGCAGGGAGACTGTCGAATTGCATGTAGCCTTTCTCATCTGCCTAATCATCATAGCTGGGAGGTTCAGGGGAATGCCCTGAATAACGTGCTCCATAATAACCAAATCTCGCTCAGATATGAGATCAAATCTTTCACTTTTCGGAAACAAAATCTTACCTATGAAGTTGTGCAACAACCTCATCTCAGCTGATAGAGAACTCGCTATCACCTTTTCGGAAAAGTCAAAATCATCGTTCTCAAGGATCAACTGTAGAGCTCTCAACTTGTTTTCCGGCCTTTCTGGAGTTGCACCTTCATAGGGGAGATGGAGCAACTCAGTCAAACTTTCTTCTGAAACCCTAACCCGTACACCTCGGACCTCGGATACAAGCCCTCCCATTCCAACTTTTAGGAAGGCATAGAACTCACGAACCAAGCCCGGGTAGGCCACCAAATCTAGGGAGCAAAGATACTCCCATCCCTGCCTTTGGATCCAATCCCCCAACTGGAACCCTTCTTGATCCAAAAATTCAGAGTGGATCCTTCTTCCTGTGGTGAAAAAAGGAAGGTGGGGAAGAGGAATCGACGAAGAATCCAGGGTTACCGGTCTCCCCGCATATTTAGCAAGTTGAACTGAAGGGGAGGGAGGTGGAGGAGGCTCTGCACGTGTCTCACCTTGTGGAGGCACTGTAGACGAGTCCCTAGTATGCCTATCAACAATGGTTGACCGTGAGACTCTTCTGGATCGCTTAGCAACGGCTCGCTTGGGTCCCATTCCTTCCAAGATCTTGATCTAACGGCTTGGAGAAGCAATCTAGCACTATTTGGAGATGATTGGAAGAGATTGGAAAGTGGAAAATAGGGTTTTAGGAAGAGGACAAGATGAAACAGTGCCCTAGAATAGCTCATGGGTCCCTCTTTTAAAAACAGGGTCCCGCCGTTGGGTCGATCCCAGATTTTTCTTGGGTCGACTCAACGTGGGGTCGACCCCATTCTGGCTCGGGTCGGCCCCAATTCAGAAAATTTTCTTTCTCTTCATTTCCTTTTAAAAATTCTTCCTTTCCTCCAATCCTTACAAATTCTTTATGGGACAATGATATATGAGTAAGGAATCTATAGATAACTAGTTTGACTAATGTTTCATGGGTTTTTCGAAATGGGAGGAGAGTATCATGAGACAACTTGTTCCTTTTGTTTTTCCGCAATCAAAAGGATCACATATGCTTAATTCCCTCCTAAACATGCAAAATTTATCTTCACTTAAAGGTTTTGTGAATATGTCAGCTAATTGGTTCTCAGTACATACATGCTCAATACATATGTTTCCATTTTGCACATGAGCTCTAATGAAATGATATCTCATTTCAATGTGTTTGGCTTTAGAGTGCTGAACCGGAATTTTAGTAAGGTTAATGGCACTAGTGTTATCACACTTGATCTTTTCCTCTTCTTGCTTGTGGATTTTCCACTCTCAAACTTAAGTCGAATAAATCTTGACATATGACAGATGATGGGGTTTGACGAGTTGTTGTTGGGAACCCGCCCATGCCGCTGATATTTCAAAAAAATTCAGATGGCAGCGGAATCGGCATAAGCGGGATCGACGTTCATCGCATGAACGTTGTTTCATGAACCGTTCGTAGTTAGGCAAGAATTAAAAACTTTTAAAACCTTTAGGAAGATCAGATCTTCACCTTGTGCGGGTAGATGATCACCGCAAACTGATGATCGTGGTTTTGGATGAAGGTTCGCTTGAAGCCGTTCAAGTGCCCGGCCTCTACGGGTATCCACACGAAGCAGAGGACCGATCAAAGCTTTCTTGTCTTCCCGGGGTGCTAGCTCCCTTGCAAAGACTTCTTTTGATGGCTGATTTCCTCTCTTTCAATCAACCCTTGATTGTGCTTGAGAGGAGGAAGAAGAAGGATGAAGAAGAGGAAGAAGAAGAATCCCCACGCAGCCTTCTTTCTTTTCCCTACGTTGGAAGGAAGAAGGGAGGAAGAGGATGCCGCCAACACCTTTGGCTTTTATCTTCCTTGCTTGTGGCTGAACCAAGAGGAGAGGAGAGGGAGGCGTACGGCAAGGAGGAAGAGGACTTCTTCTATGCACTAGGTGCCGCCCACAAGTCCCTTTTTATAGACATGTGGAGCTCCTAACATTTAGGAGTTCTTGATGTCTTTCCTAAGAGGGGGCGCCGTCTCTTCTCCCTTCTCCACATGGAAAGAGGAGGGGCTTATCCCCTTCCTCATGGTAAACCCTAATCCATATTAGGTAGGGATTGGAATGCCCTAATGTGGTCAAGCCCTAATCCAATTAGGCTTAGCCCAGGGTGAACCAATTTGGATCCAATCTAGGTAAGTCCTAATCCAATTAGAACTTAAATCAATTTTGACTCAATTGAACTCTTTAATCCTAATCCAATTAGGAGTCTTATTGATTCATTAGATTAATAATTAATTGTGACTTAAGAAATCCTAATCCAAATTAGGACATATATAATTTTAGTCCTAATCCAATTAGGACTCTATTTGAATCCGAAGTCCTAATCCGATTAGGACTCTAGGAATCCTACTCCAAGTAGGAATCCAATTTTGATTCAAAACTCCTAATCTCATTAGGATTGCAGGAATCCTATTCCAAGTAGGAATCCCAGTCCTACTCCAACTAGGATTCCCAGTCCTAATCTAATTAGGACTCTAGGAATCCTACTCGAAGTAGGACTCTTGTTTCAAGTCCAATTAATTAATTCCCTTTGTTCCTTCTTCAACTGAATATCAATCGAATTGATTACTTGTGATTCATAATCACTTTTCAACCATCGGATCGGTCAATACTTTTAGTGTGTGTGACCCCATAGGTTCTACTCTGACTGGTAGTGAGATATATTGTGATCTCTATCACTATATCATTGAAAACTCCTTTCAATGGGTTGGAACGATTCCAACTCAACTCATTAGGGTTTATCGATCATCGAGATAATCCCTGTGAGTCCCACCATCCACCAGTGACACCTAGCAGCATGTAGTGGCTACCCAGTAGAATAGAAAGATGAACCTCTAGGTGCAGTTACCATGTGATACAGTCTTACTATCGTGGATCCCTACAGGACGGAGGTCATGGACAACTCGTCAAACCCTATCGTCTGTCATATGTCAAAATTTATTCGACTCGAGTTCGATAGTGGAAAACTCTTTCTCCACTTTATATTACTGCCCTAGCCAAGGTCTTAGAACTCAGTCTAACAAATCACATAGGATCACTCCTCTTCTATCAAGGTCGATAGATTCCTTGTAGGTGCATACCCTACTCCTACAGTGAACCTACTGTAGCCAATCTACACTGCATGGACCCATATGGCTAGAGACCATGTATGTGTGCAGTCAAACTACAATAACCTCACTGTGAGTAGCCGAAGCACCGCAGGTCAAAGGACCAGTCACACTACTGCAACATCAAGCAAGTCACTGACGAGTGGATAGACATCCAAGTGACTTCTTGTCTTGATCACGCTCAGTACCCTTGTTCTCTAACAAGCACCTGCACTATCACTTCAGTGTCCCTACACTGTGGACTCAAGTCTCGTCCATCCAGAAGGAAAGTGATCTGTGCACTGATCGGATCGATCATCGTCCTCGTGATGATCCATTGATCAGGAGCATTTAGAAATTAATCACCAATGATACATGGCTCAAATTCTCAACTCTTGAGAATATGTATCATCATCTTATTAATTTCTTGGACCATTCATAGACACATAAATAATATGAATGAAAAGATGCCTTTTATTTATTCAATAATAAATAGTCAAGTACAAAATTATGTCCCTAGAATTAACAATGTGTCAGCCAGATTGGCTTCTAGGGCATACATCTAACAATCTCCCACTTGCACTAAAGCCAATCAGTCATATATCTAAGCCCCATCTTCTCAAGGTGGGCTTCAGTCTTTTGCTGACTTAGCTGCTTAGTGAACGGGTCTGCCACGTTTTCTGTGGAGTCTACTCTCTGATCCTCTACTTATTTTCTTTCGAGGTAGTTGTTGCCCAAGGTGACAAGCCAAGAGGGGGGGGGGTGAATTGGTTTCTTCTAAATTTTGGTGCTTTAAACGTTTTCTTAATTAAGTGCGGTGGATGCTTCCTTAAACTATTTGAATGATTTAAACTAGTGCAAAGATAGAAGATGATGCAAGAATAAACGTAAGCACAAGCACAACACAAACACAACAATATATAGTGGTTCGGTGCTCTCCTTAGCACCTACGTCCACTCCCCAAGCGTCCCCTTGGGAATTCACTATAATCCCGCGGATTACAGTTGGATTGTTTTCCGGGCTCACAATCCAAAAACCTATGTTGGTTTTACGGGCTCACCAACGAACCTATACACTTTGGTTTTCCGGGTTCACCAAAAACCTATGTTGGTTTTACGGGCTCACCAACGAACCTATACAATTGGTTTTACGGGTTCACCAACAACCTACGTTGGTTTTACGGGCTTACCAACAACCTATGTTGGTTTTACGGGCTTACCAACGAACCTTTACAATTGGTTTTCCGGGTTCACCAATCAACCTATTCCGTTGGTTTTGCGGGCTAACCAACCAACCTTTACAAGTAGTTTAATAAACAAAGGAAGAAGATTTAAACTCCTAGATGAGCAAATATAACAATATAATCCACAAAGAAGAGTTTAGAGAATATTTATCGCTTGATGTGACTTCTCTCTTCTTTGTCAAGGATGCTTCACTCTTCAAGGGTGGATGGAGCTCTTGATGACTCTTTGAATCTGCTCAACCACTTTCTTTTGATTCTTGAATGAAGCACTTGATGAAGCTTGCCTTGCTAGGGTTCTCTCTTGAATGCACTTGATGTATTTTCCCAAAGCTTTGCTTCCTCTGATGAATACTCCCTCTTAAATACTTCTCCAACCTCCAAATAGTCCTTTCTGACCGTTGGATTGAAGAAACTAGCCGTTTATAGCCGTTGGGAGTCCAAAAAGCATTTCTGCACAACTAGCCGTTATGTTCAGCCCGTGTTTGGGTCGGCTCATCCTGTCCTTGGGTCGACCCAACCTTCACTTGGGTCGACTCAAACATTCCTTGGGTCGACCCTCTCAGAATTGGGTCGACCCAACCTTTCTTTGGGTCGACTCAAACCTTGGGTCAGCTCAACATTTTTCTTGGGTCGACCCAAACTCAGGAAAATCAGAACCTTGAATTTCAGCCTTTCTTCACTTGGGTCGACTCAACCTTTCTTTGGGTCGACTCAAGCTTGGGTCGACTCAACTTCATCTTGGGTCGACCCTCTCAGTAAATCCAGAGAACCATTTTCTGAGTTGTTTGAGGATCTTGATGTTTGGGTCGACTCATGCTTTCCTTGGGTCGACCCAACTCACTGTTCATCTGTGTCATTTTTGCAGAAGTGTGCCAAATGCTTTCTTGATGTGCCGGGGTCGACTCAAACAATCTTTGGGTCGACTCAATCCACACTTTGCTGCATTCTCAAGGTTAGTTTCATCCAAATGAACAAGACCATATATATATTTCCAATTAAGCAAATGTACTGAGAGCAATGAACTTATAAATGAAGTATCAATTTTAACTTATAGCATACTCTAGAGAATTGCTTGTTAATCATCAAAATAACACTATCATCCTCAATCTCCCCCTTTTTGATGATTACAAAATAAAGAGTATAAGCCTATTGATACTTGTCTTTAAAATCAGTTTATAAAAGGGATTGAATTTCAGAATTTCAGCTTTTCATATATATAAGTGAAATCTCCCCCTATATCATTCAAAATTTGCCAATTTGATTTTTTGAATGGCTCCCCCTTTCATTTATAATTCATTAGCAATGAAACTTCAAAAATTTGAGATAAAATAAGAGTTTCAGCTTATGTATCGGGGTGAGAAAGGAGCGTGCCAAATTCTGAATTTATATGTGCCAAATTCTGAATTATGATAGAAATTTTTGATTTGATGATTTTCATTGTTACAAATTGCTCCCCCTTAGATATGTAAGCTTTCTTATATGATTTTCAATTTGTTTGCCCATTTATTTCTCTTTTCTTTTCATAACTTCTTTACTCACTCTTTCTCACAAAAGTAATACTCTTTCTTTTCTTAGAGTGAATACTCTATCTTTTCGTCTCCCCCTTTATATACTCTTTTCTTCTCCCTTTATATACTCTTTCCTTCTCTTCTCTTTTATATACTCTTTCCTTCTCTTCTCCTTTATATACTCTTTCCTCTTCTCCCTTTATATACTCTTTCCTTCTCTTCTCCTTTATATACTCTTTCCTTCTCTTCTCCCCCTTTTTGTTATCATCAAAAACATATATATGGGAAAAGATGCAATAAAGAACAAACTTCAGACTTCATTGATCAAAATAGGAACATTTTCATATATTAATGCTCAAAATGATGAAAAGTACAATGTTCCACAATCAAGATTTAAAGATATAAGGGAAAGACAAGATTCATAAGGGAAAAAGCAAGATACATATGAGAAAAGGCAAGATACATACGAGAACTAGATTTCTAGCCTAGGCTCTAAATATAGATGCTAAGATCAACCTAGGGAGACTCTAATTGAGAGTGGGAAATAGAGTTTTCGGAAGAGGACAAAGGGTAAACAGTGCCCTAGATAGCTCACGGGTCCCCCTTTTAACAGTGGGGTCCCGACGTTGGGTCGACTCAAGAAATTTCTTGGGTCGACTCAACGTTGGGTCGACCCTATTCTGGGTTGGGTTGACCCAAGTGCAGAATTTTTCTTTTCTCTTTTTTTTTTTTTTTGCTTCTAAAAATTTTCCTTGCTTTCAATCCTTATAAATTCTTTCTGGGACAATGATACATGAGTAAGGAATCTATAGATAACAAGTGTGACTCATGTTTCATGGATTTTTAGAAATTGGAGGAATGTATCATGAGACTACTTGCTCCCTTTTATATTTTTTCAATAAAAAGGATCACATATGCCTAATTTCCTCCTTAGCGTGCAGAATCTATCTTCACTCAAGGATTTTGTGAATATATCGGCTAATTGTTTTTCAGTGCATATATGCTCAATACATATGTTTCCATTTTGCACATGATCCCTTATCTTATTTCTATATGTTTGTCTTTAGGAATGAGATATTTAGGATGTAAGCCAGAAGTGATTTCTAAATGTAGATTCCAAAGATAGTTTTCTAATCAAGTGTGGGTGGAATCTTCCTTAGGTTAATTCAAGAAGTACCATGAATGATATTCAAGGAAGGACATGAGTGGAAATCTACTCTCTCTTCACTAAGTATGAAAGCTTGTTCGTTTAAGACCTTTTGCCCAATTTATTAAGTATTTTATCAACAGGAGAGTAATTTTAATTAATTTTCAGAGTGAAAGATCAAAACTTATATACTTGAAAGTCATATCATCATGTTGGATCATTAATTTTTAATGACTTCAAGGTTCTTTTATGATAAAAAGAGCATTGGGGCACAAGTACCAAAATGTGAATTCATGTAGTTTTTGATACATCTTAGAGTTCTTTTACAAACTTTCTTTTATCCCTTTAGAAAATAAGCACAATTTGATACATAAAAATATGAATTGGCACACAATTTAAGTTCTAAAGATCAAGTCAATTAGGATTCATTAGTGAATATCAAAAGAGATTTTCTAAATCACAGTTTTTATAGATGATCATTGAGGTACGTGTATTTATAGAATTCAATTTCTTAATCACAGTTTTTCAGCAATGTATACATGAAGCTCAATGAATTTTTAAATATCAAAACATAATCATATATTTAAAAATATTTGCTTGTAATCAAGATCATTGAAAGACACATCATTTAGACCAATATTAGTACATTTTAATGATAAGAAAAGATATGTTTCGGATGCGTATCAGAGCAATCAACCAAGGCATCAAAATTAATTCTGTTTTTCTTACATTAACATTTTATTTAGTAATCATGTGGAGTTTAAATGTTTATACAAAATCAGATTCTGAATTACATAGAATTTTCACTAGAGGCTTTTTAAGTCATAATTTGAGATATGTATCTTCCACATTGTAGCTCATCGTAAATTATTACGATTGAAAACACATATTTCAAACATATAAGAGCATAATCAGAATCTTTGTATTTAATGTTGAGTTTTGGTATGAATTAGAATATTATATACCAAATTTAGGCAAGTTGAAGGATAGAACAAAATCAATTTATTTTTCCTAAATAGAGATATTCTTCTCTTCTCCTTTCTACAATTTTATTTAGCTTTCAGATTTTAACAATGATTGTGAATGACAAATCTGAAATTTCTTTTCAATAAAACCTAAACAAAAGATGTTATGTAGCAATTCAAACATTCAATCAAATTGTCCAAGTATGAAGCATTACAAAACATCGAGAACCCATAAATCAAGATATCATACCATATGCAAAATATATCATGTGTTAAGTCATGCATTAAAATACTAAGAACAAGAATGTCAAGGATCAAAATCAGTTCTTTTCAAATAAACTCCCCCTATTTAAATATAATTTTGCACTGATATATTCCTTAAAGTATGTTTTCAAGTGATTAACCATTTTGACTTGATTCTTCTTATATACTTTCATTTACTTTGTCTTTCATTTTTACTTTCTTATGCTCTATACTCTATTTGCTCCCTATCCGGTAGAGTTGGGAAGGGGCACGAGGTACTACCACTAGCCTCCCTCTTGTGCCGTCCGTAATATGCCCTACACCGAATAGTTGGGTCAAATAGTGCCGGGTACTACCACTAGCCTCCCCATTGGCACCATCCCTATGATGAGCAATATAGAAGGGTTAAAATGTTTATTTCGAATTCTTCCTGTTTTAGTGTAATTAATTATGGATTTTATCCCTTCCAAATGTCCCGAATATATTATGCTTGTTTTACTTTTTCTTAAGATTGGAGTATTTGCCTTTGCTTAGATTCTACACCTCTTGAATAATATTTATTTTCTTTTCTTTATCTCTCTCTCTTTTTGTTATTCTCAAGTAATTTACATGAAAGAGCAGAATGAGGAATTAATCTTGTGTATCATACAAACAACATTTTCATTATGTTCATGGATTCATAATTTCACACAAGTTATTTTAGATCAAAATTTTAAGCATAAACTTGTGTATTTCATGGTTATGACATATGCAAAGATATATTCTAGTTTGGGCAAACCATGAAACAATCTCTAAAAGTATAAGTCAATCAATTATAGACATGATATCAAAAATTAATAATTAAAGGCCTCAATCATGCCATAATAAGATTTAAGTTATTGACTTTGCTCAATTAATTTATGAGAGAAGTATCTAGAATTACCATTTCATTTTGCATTCTTCAGTCAAATACCTACTAGATTTCTTATGTATGAACTTTTGGCTGACGAAGGTCCTCTCTCTTGTTTGCATGTGAATGTTTATTGTACCTTATATGGAGATATCCTTCAAGTTTAGATCTCTTATTTTTCTTGCTCAAGAATCCTGCATCATTAACAAACTCCTTTTCTTTCTTGAAGGAGAGTCATTAGTTTCTTCAAGATACAAAACATTCATCCAACATATTCTTTGTTTTAAACTAGATAACTCAATATAAGATATGACAATAGTTGCTTGTTGAGTCACTTTACTCAAGAGATTGCCTAAATATAAGCAAGCACATATCACTTGAACTAAAGAGATAGTTTCATTAACCAAGATAGTTCAATGACAAGCATGTGAGTAATGGAAAGATTTATCAAGGTCAAATCAATTTTTATTTTCAGAATCAATTTAGCTTAGATTCTATTTCCTTAAGATAATTATCAGTAAGACATATTAGCTAAGTTTTAATCAATTTTATCTTAATCAGTTGTTTCTATCAAAAATTCAGATTATGATTTATTTGTTATCAATAAAATAAGATTCATTAAAGTTAGATTGAAGTCTTGCCCAAGTGCACATAATGAGCATACATTCTGGTCTATTAGCTGTAAGATGAAATAATTATTCTATCAAGCTTCAATACAGCTTTAAACAATAGATCTACTTTGCTCATCCTTTTCAAATTCTACAAGATGGGGTCATAGATGTACCTTCTTCATGCCAATCTTCTATAAGAATTTTCTTGTGGACTACCGTTGGTCAATGAAGATCCCCTTTCTTGTTTGTCTTAATTTGGAGATTGAGAGAAGATGTTAATTCATTCATCACACATATTTCAAACTCACCTTACATGAGCTAAGTAAAATCTTCATATAATTCTTCATTAGTGGAACCCAAAAATGATGTCATCAATGCATACTTTGAGCAAATAAGATATTACAAATTCTTCTTTTTGATGCATAGATTTATCACTATTACTTTCTATCAAAAAGGTTACTTAAGCTTTTATATATCATGCTTTTGATGCTTGTACCAAATCACATATTGCTTTATCATATATGTAATGTGTATTTTTAAGTATGGTGGTTATTTTACATAGATCTCCTTTTTAATGAAATAACCACATAGGAGTGAGTTCTACACATTCATTTGATAGTATATAAAGCTCATAAAGCAAGCAAATGATAATGGTGATCTTTACTTCTAATCATACAAGAATCTCATCAAGATCTATTTTATCTTTTCTTGATTTAGTCTTTTAGTAGTCATCAATTTTTCTTCATTAAGTGCATTTCTAAAAAACTCAATTTGGTTCTAATTATTAACATGTTTTCAGATTGTTATATGTAAAAGATTAACCATATACATATATATAATTTGTTTTTAGTATTTTGATAATAAATCATTAGTCTCATAAAGAATAAAGTGAATTGATACTTCTACAACTAGAAGTTTTCATGAATGTTCTATATGCATTGCTTGATGAATGATATCCAAGGATAGAAATATCTTTGTCAGATTTGGCATTATTTTCATGGGAACATATCAAGCATAACATGTACGACTGAAAAATATGAGAGATATGCAATAGTTCTTTTTCTATTTTTCAGAAGATCAAAAGAAGTTTTCATCAAAAAATAGATTTAAGAGAGATCATATGTATGACACGCAGTGATGATAGTCTTTTAAAAATTATTTAAGTAGATGACTATCATACATAATTATCTTTTGCATTTCTTCAAGAATTCTATTAACTCTATTTTACTTATGGTGTCCTTGGTGCTGAAATCGTTGGATTTAATATTATTTTCTGTATAACCTTTATCAGGATTTTGGTTTTCAACACTGTGCCATGATACTCTTTATCTTCACAGTTTGGAAACCTTTATCATTTGAAACACTTTTACAAGATTTAGTAAATACAGAAAAATACTTCAGTTTTATTTCCCAAGAATAAATCCAACGTAAGCTTTTGAAAACTTAGAGATGGAAACAACATCTTTAGATTTAGAAAAGATTTTTGTTTGTTTCCTTAGTTAGCATGCATAGCAAAACTTTGACCTTTAAGTAGATAATCTAAGTAGGCCTATGGCAAGGTCTTTTGGGAGTAAGTACATACTAGCATGAGTTGATTCTATGTGCCAAGGATGGTTTCTTTGATCTTGGTATTCATAGTGCAAATATTCAAAAGCATACCAAGTACACATTATCATTTTCATGATCAATAAAAAATAATGCCATGGATAAAAATTCTTAATCAAGCATATAGAGAATTCATCGAGTTATTTTTAATAAATTAATTAACCATTTTGCAACTTATCCAATAGTAAGTGGAGCATACTATAAAAATGAAGTGATTTGAATATATTTTTAAAAATATTACCTATATCACAAAATTGATTAATACCTCCAATTTATGTTTTAATTAGATACTAAGGCAAAGAGAATGATGAGATGCAAGGATTACTAATTTCATTATTCTTTTCATTTCAATTATTTTTCTAAAGTATATTTTAAGTTTCATTCTTTAATATATGTCTAGAGCACCCAATTTCTAAATTAGGATCTTTTGTTGGAGCCTTGAGTGCTAGACACACCTACAGAAAATATTCAGATTTTCAACTTAGGAACCCAAGCTCTTTTGGGTCCTTGTAGGTTAGCTATTATTGTTCCTTTTGGAACCCATATTTTCTTAATGGCTATTTTGTCCATAGGCTTGCAGAATTTAGGATTATAAGGAATGTATTTCTGCATACTCCTATTAAATTTAACAAACATTGATTTAATATAAGTGGATGATGGATTTTTAATTTTCTGTTTTTGTTCATTAAGTTCATCAGATAAATTAGAATCCGTTTTAGGATAGATAGTGGAGGATTTAACACATATATCATTAAGGAATTTTTGTGTGTACCAAGATTGATATCCTAATCCAGCCTTTTCAAATTCAGCTCTTTGATTATTTATCATTAAGTTCAGTTTTTCAGAGCTGATAGTAAATTTTTCAACTATAGGCTTAAATTTGTTAACTTCTTTAGTTAGCCTTTCATTGTCTTCTGAAAGTAATTTATTATTTTTCTGAGTTATATTATAGCTTTCAGCAAGAGATAGATTTTTCTGATTTAGCTTTTTATTCTTTAAACTAAGCTTCTTATATTCTAAGTATAAATCAGAAAAAGCATCATGAAGTTCATCAAATGTAAAATCAGATTGAGCTTCAGTATGTACTTGATTTTTGAATGAAAAATCACTTTGTGTTCGAGTACATACCTCATCTTCATGTGCTCCAAAGCATAGATTTTCAGTTTCAGTTTGATGCTCTTCTTCTTTAGAACTAGTTTCAAATTCACTAGAAACGTTAGTGCATTCATATTTAACTTCAAGCATATTCCATATTTCCTTAGCAATTATGCAAAAAGATATGCTATTAAGTTCACTATCATCCAATGCACAATATAGAATATTCATGGCTTTTGCATTTTGCTGAGCCCTTTCTTTATCATGATTAGTGTTTGTGTGTAGCCCATTGACTATGATACTCCATAAATCGTAGTCATGTGCTTGAATGAAAATGCGCATGCGTGCTTTCCAATATGTGTAGTTTATACCATCAAATAGTGGAGGTCTATCAATTAATTGTCCCTCACTCATAGAATATCCCACTTGGGTTGTCATGATCTTTAACTCTTGATTGTGAGATCAATGAGTACTATTAGAGCACCTTGCTCTGATACCACTTGTTGCCCAAGGTGACAAGCCAAGAGGGGGGGGTGAATTGGTTTCTTCTAAATTTTGGTGCTTTAAACGTTTTCTTAATTAAGTGCGGTGGATGCTTCCTTAAACTATTTAAATGATTTAAACTAGTGCAAAGATAGAAGATGATGCAAGAATAAACGTAAGCACAAGCACAACACAAACACAACAATATATAGTGGTTCGGTGCTCTCCTTAGCACCTACGTCCACTCCCCAAGCGTCCCCTTGGGAATTCACTATAATCCCGCGGATTACAGTTGGATTGTTTTCCGGGCTCACAATCCAAAAACCTATGTTGGTTTTACGGGCTCACCAACGAACCTATACACTTTGGTTTTCCGGGTTCACCAAAAACCTATGTTGGTTTTACGGGCTCACCAACGAACCTATACAATTGGTTTTACGGGTTCACCAACAACCTACGTTGGTTTTACGGGCTTACCAACAACCTATGTTGGTTTTACGGGCTTACCAACGAACCTTTACAATTGGTTTTCCGGGTTCACCAATCAACCTATTCCGTTGGTTTTGCGGGCTAACCAACCAACCTTTACAAGTAGTTTAATAAACAAAGGAAGAAGATTTAAACTCCTAGATGAGCAAATATAACAATATAATCCACAAAGAAGAGTTTAGAGAATATTTATCGCTTGATGTGACTTCTCTCTTCTTTGTCAAGGATGCTTCACTCTTCAAGGGTGGATGGAGCTCTTGATGACTCTTTGAATCTGCTCAACCACTTTCTTTTGATTCTTGAATGAAGCACTTGGATGAAGCTTGCCTTGCTAGGGTTCTCTCTTGAATGCACTTGATGTATTTTCCCAAAGCTTTGCTTCCTCTGATGAATACTCCCTCTTAAATACTTCTCCAACCTCCAAATAGTCCTTTCTGACCGTTGGATTGAAGAAACTAGCCGTTTATAGCCGTTGGGAGTCCAAAAAGCATTTCTGCACAACTAGCCGTTATGTTCAGCCCGTGTTTGGGTCGGCTCATCCTGTCCTTGGGTCGACCCAACCTTCACTTGGGTCGACTCAAACATTCCTTGGGTCGACCCTCTCAGAATTGGGTCGACCCAACCTTTCTTTGGGTCGACTCAAACCTTGGGTCAGCTCAACATTTTTCTTGGGTCGACCCAAACTCAGGAAAATCAGAACCTTGAATTTCAGCCTTTCTTCACTTGGGTCGACTCAACCTTTCTTTGGGTCGACTCAAGCTTGGGTCGACTCAACTTCATCTTGGGTCGACCCTCTCAGTAAATCCAGAGAACCATTTTCTGAGTTGTTTGAGGATCTTGATGTTTGGGTCGACTCATGCTTTCCTTGGGTCGACCCAACTCACTGTTCATCTGTGTCATTTTTGCAGAAGTGTGCCAAATGCTTTCTTGATGTGCCGGGGTCGACTCAAACAATCTTTGGGTCGACTCAATCCACACTTTGCTGCATTCTCAAGGTTAGTTTCATCCAAATGAACAAGACCATATATATATTTCCAATTAAGCAAATGTACTGAGAGCAATGAACTTATAAATGAAGTATCAATTTTAACTTATAGCATACTCTAGAGAATTGCTTGTTAATCATCAAAATAACACTATCATCCTCAGTAGTCGCTTATTAGGTTAAACTGCCACTCTATGTGCTTCAATTTTTAGTGAGACCTTTGGCTCCTTAGCTAGTGCTATGGTGCCTTTGTTATCGCAGTAGAGTGTTTATGACATCTGATGACATTACACCTAACTCTGCAATGATCTTTTTAAACCGAAAGATTTCCACTGCACCCTTAGAGACGGCTTAACATTCAGCTTCTAAGGTAGAATCTATAATGATCGGTTGTTTGGAACTCTTCCAATTTACTGAACCACCATTGCACATATTCTGATGTAGACTTTCTATCATCAATATGTGTGCATCCTTCTACCTTCAACTCTGATCTTCTCCCAAAGACCAAGAACATGTCCTTAGTTCTTCTCAAGTACTTAAGACTGTTCTTCACAGCTATCCAGTGCTTTTTACCTGGATCTGATTGACATATGCTCGTGACATTCACAGCATTTACTATATCAAGTCATGTACATAGCATGGCATACATGAGGCTCCCTATTGCTGATGCATAGGGGATCTTGCTCATGCGTTGAATCTCTTCAGATGTGTTGGGGCACATCTTCTTGTAGAGATTAATTCCATGCCTTAGGGGTAAGAGACCCCCTTTAGAGTTTTCCATGCTGAACCTTTTCAGCACTTCCTCTATGTACATCTTCTGTGATAGGCCAAGCATCCTTTTAGATCTATCTCTATAGACCTTTATTCCCAAAATATAGGATGCTTTCCCAAGGTCTTTCATGGAGAACCTTTTTAACCACCAGACCTTGACCGAGGTTAGCATGGGAATATCATTCCCTATCAGGAGGATGTCGTACAGTACGAGAAATATGACAGCGCTCCCACTAACCCTTTTGTAAACACACGGTTCCTTTTCATTTTTGATGAAATCAAACATTTTGATTGCGTCATTGAAACGAGTGTTCCAACTCCGAGATGCTTGCTTTAGTCCATAGATGGACCTTTGCAGCTTGCAGACCTTGTGATCTCCATCACTGGATGTGAAACCCAAAGGCTGTTCCATATAGATGTCTTCATCAAGATATCCATTCAGAAAAGCTGTTTTCACATCCATCTGCCAGATTTCATAATCATGAAATGTTGCAATGGCAAGCAATGTTCGGATGGATTTCAGCATGGCTACAGGTGAAAAGGTCTCCTGATAGTCAATGCCCTCGCGCTGACTATACCCTTTCGCCACAAGCTTTGCCTTATAGGTCTCTACCTCTCCATCCGAACCTATTTTTCTTTTGTAGATCCATTTGCATCCAATAGGTACAATACCTTCTGGTGGGTCTACTAAGGTCCAGACTTGGTTGGAATGCATGGAGTCTAACTCTGACTTCATGGCTTCCAGCCATTTCTTGGAATCGATATCAGATATCGCCTCGTCGTAGGTTTTATAATCTTGTGTATGATCCCTATCTCCCACTAGGAACATTTCCTTGGTATCCTCTTCTAGTATACCTAAGTATCTATCGGGAGGATGGGAGACCCTACTAGATCTACGAGGTGGTCGAGGGACATCGTGTACTGGCTCTGTATGAATGGGTTCGATAGGATCCATGACTTGTTGCTTTTCAGAGACTTTCTCTTCAAGCTCAATTTTCCTCCCACTGCCTCTATCAAGGATAAACTATTTTTCCAAGAAGATGGCATGACGGCTCACAAACACATTGTGATCCCTTGAGATGAAAAATTGTATCCTAATGACTCTTTAGGATATCATATAAAACAAGCACTTATGGTCCTAGCCTCTAGCTTGTCCGCCTGTAGTCTCTTGACGTGGGCCGAACATCCCCAAATCTTGAGATGACCAAGACTTGGTTTCTTACCATGCTATATCTCATACGGTGTGGTAGGAAGGAATTTAGAGGAAACTCTATTCAACAAGTAAATAGCTGAAAATAGGGCATCTATCTAAAGAAACAAGGGTAAATCAGTGAAGCTCATCATGGACTGGACCATATCAATAGAGTCTGATTCCTCCTCTCTGATCTCCATTGAGCTGAGGTGTACCAGGAGGAATCCATTATGAAACTATACCATTCTCCTTGAGATAATCACGGAACTCTCCATTAAGGTATTCACTTCCTCGATCTGATCGAAGGACCTTAATGAGTTTTTGTGCTTATTTTTCTACTTCATATCTAAGTTTTTGAACCTTTCAAAAGTTTCATATTTGTGTCTCATACACATATCCATACCGTGAGTAATCATCGGTAAAATGAAGTAAAAAATTACAACCCCTAGCCTGCACATTGAATGGGCCACACACATCAGTGTGGACCAGGGTAAGTATTTCAGTGGACATCCCTGTGTCCTACAAAGGATAATTTGGCCATCTTTCCTTGAAGGCAGAATTCACAAATCAAATATGACTCAAAAGTCAATGAGCCCAAAAGCTCATGTTTCTCCAATTTGTTTATTCTGTCTTCTCCTATATGGCCAAGCCTGAGGTGCCATAAATACTTTAGATTTATCTCATTAGATCCTATGGTATTCACTGTTTGCTCAGATATATTCACAGATACATCCATATGTATGTGATAGAGACTGTCAATCATAAAACCATTTTGAATCAATTTAATTTTTAAATAAATAAAAATCTTTCTGTGCTACAGAAATCAAATTTCTGCTAGCAATAGGTAACAGTCCCCAAGTATCCTGAGCATATCTGACAAACCTTCTGAAGGTCTGTCACCCTTCATGTTCTTTATGCTTCCCATGTATGTAGGACAGTTCCTCTTCCAATGGCCGCCCATTATGCAATGGAAACACTTTTCCTTGCAATTGGCCTTTTTCTTGGAACTTCCTTACTTGGTGTTTTCTTAGTCTTCTGCTTCTTCACAGGCTTCTTCTTCTTCCAAATAGACTCTCTCTTGAAAGTAGAAACCTACTTGACAGTGAAAACGATGCCCCTTGAACTTCTTCAAGGTCCCTAAGGTAGTTACCAATTTATTTAACAATTCTATTTTAGTGCATACAACCTTGTTCATATGGTAGTTTACTATAAACTATTCATATGAAGCTGGAAGGGATTGCGGGATCAAATCCGTTTGCACTTCCTTGTGCATGGTCATGTCAAGCTTCTCAAGCTTCTCTAAGTCCTTTATCATGGTCAAACCATGATCATGGACAGACTGCCCATCGTGCATCTTGGCTTTGAAGAGCCTCTTGGACACTTCAAAACATGCTGCGCGACTCTGATCGCCATACAACTCTTGCAGGTGATTTAATATGTTCCTGGCAGTCTTCATGTTCTCATGCTGGCAATGTAATTCATTGGACATGGATGCCATTGTGCAGCACCTAACCTTATTGTCATTGTTCGTCCACTTAACAAGCGTCTTACGCTGATCAGTGATCGGACGGATTGGTAACATGGGGATTCCATGGTCTAGCATATATCCGAATTCCTCACAATTCAAAACTATTTTTGAAATTTGCTGAGCCAATCTTTATAATTGGGTTTGGTCAAACGGTTGTTCTATAGGATATGAGTTAAGAGTCTAGAAGCTGACTTTATAATCCTCAGAGAGTAAAGATTCTAGTTAGACTTTTGTACTTGATCCTAATCTGTTCTAAGGTCTTTTAGAACAAATGTAACTCCCACTATTTTCTCGAATTCCTCACACTCCCCTGGTAGAAAAACGGAAATCGCACACGACTAGGATTTCTAGTGGGTACTGCGGTCCCACCGATTTACATGCCACCTCACCTAACAGTTATTGGTGACACATAGATTGATGAATGTACAACTCTTGTACAATGCTTCTCAAGCATGTTGCAGTGTAACTTGGTCTCTAAGCCATGAAGACCTCACCTAACAGTTATTGGTCTCATTTCTTAGTTAAGTCAGACCCACCGTATAACCGTAGGAATAAAGTCGTCATTGGGTCCTCACCTAACAGTTATTGGTGCCCAACCCCACCTTTACCCTACAACATCTCATGTCTATAGAGAGGTCCAGCCCTCCGATGCAACTTGACCACTGTATCCAGCCGAGACAAATCAACATCAGAAAGGCCTTAGCAGCTCTACTACAGTGGAAGACCTATTGACTTAATATTGGTTAATCAGGTCTTAGTGTTTGCAACTTGAGCTCTTCATAAGAGGTAATCGAACAATTGGCCAGGTAAGCAAGTGGGAGGCTCTCCTTACTCAGAGAGTAAGGTCCTAATTAAGTAACCACCTTTCATGCTTTCCTAGACACCAATTAGATCAATTAATCTAATATGACTTGCTCATGTCGGTTCACTCTCGACTTGATTGAGGAGGTTTTGATTTAGGTCTCAATTGGATTTGCTACATCACATGTAAACCTATCTACCTGACTCACATTCACATCACATGCAAACGGCACATTGCAGGCAGTTATAATCGCAGCAATAATTAAAGCTAAATTTTAAATAGGTGATGATCATGGATTCTAGTTAGGTCGTATTACAAGCACATGCACGTCAATCGATCAACTGGTCTTCAACTCTTGAATTGGTTCCAAGCCTCCTTGATCCGATCCTTGACCAACTCTTGATCCAATCGCCATTAACCGCTTAGACCCCTGCTCATCTCATGCATCATCTTCGACTTGATTGTTGACGTACATCACATCACAGAAATACAACCAGATGTAAAATAAAAATAAAAATAAATTACATCTCCTTTTAGGAGGCACGCAGGCCTCTCAAAACATCAAATAAGATGCATGCAAGCATCTAAAAAATTACATGACATTGTAGATCACATCGCAGGTCATTACATTTGATACCAAAAGGGTTTGAATCCTATGATCATCACCATATGCAACAATTATAATTTTCAGATCTGAAAACTAACTGATTATATCATGACATAGGTTGCTGATCATGCTAATCATGATTCTAAACTTTGTAATCTCATTAACAACGCAATTAGAATCATCATTTTATCACATAAAAATCAGCATGCAAAAATCAGCACCCCTAAAAAATCTGCATGCAGAAATTTTCAGCATGCATGATCATTCAATTTTCAGATCTAATAAGCCTTTAGATAATTAATTCTTACCTTAATCTATGAAGCCTAGGCTCTGATACCACTGTTGGGAACTCGCCCATGCCGCTGATATTTCAAAAAAATTTAGATGGCAGCGGAATCGGCATAAGCGGGATCGACGTTCATCGCATGAACGTTGCTTCATGAACCGTTCGTAGTTAGGCAAGAATTAAAAACTTTTAAAACCTTTAGGAAGATCAGATCTTCACCTTGTGCAGGTAGATGATCACCGCAAACTGATGATCGTGGTTTTGGATGAAGGTTCGCTTGAAGCCGTTCAAGTGCCCGGCCTCTACGGGTATCCACACGAAGCAGAGGACCGATCAAAGCTTTCTTGTCTTCCCGGGGTGCTAGCTCCCTTGCAAAGACTTCTTTTGATGGCTGATTTTCTCTCTTTCAATCAACCCTTGATTGTGCTTGAGAGGAGGAAGAAGAAGGATGAAGAAGAGGAAGAAGAAGAATCCCCACGCAGCCTTCTTTCTTTTCCCTGCGTTGGAAGGAAGAAGGGAGGAAGAGGATGCCGCCAACACCTTTGGCTTTTATCTTCCTTGCTTGCGGCTGAACCAAGAGGAGAGGAGAGGGAGGCGTACGGCAAGGAGGAAGAGGACTTCTTCTATGCACTAGGTGCCGCCCACAAGTCCCTTTTTATAGACATGTGGAGCTCCTAACATTTAGGAGTTCTTGATGTCTTTCCTAAGAGGGGGCGCCGTCTCTTCTCCCTTCTCCACGTGGAAAGGGGAGGGGCTTATCCCCTTCCTCATGGTAAACCCTAATCCATATTAGGTAGGGATTGGAATGTCCTAATGTGGTCAAGCCCTAATCCAATTAGGCTTAGCCCAGGGTGAACCAATTTGGATCCAATCTAGGTAAGTCCTAATCCAATTAGAACTTAAATCAATTTTGACTCAATTGAACTCTTTAATCCTAATCCAATTAGGAGTCTTATTGATTCATTAGATTAATAATTAATTGTGACTTAAGAAACCCTAATCCAAATTAGGACATATATAATTTTAGTCCTAATCCAATTAGGACTCTATTTGAATCCGAAGTCCTAATCCGATTAGGACTCTAGGAATCCTACTCCAAGTAGGAATCCAATTTTGATTCAAAACTCCTAATCTCATTAGGATTGCAGGAATCCTATTCCAAGTAGGAATCCCAGTCCTACTCCAACTAGGATTCCCAGTCCTAATCTAATTAGGACTCTAGGAATCCTACTCGAAGTAGGACTCTTGTTTCAAGTCCAATTAATTAATTCCCTTTGTTCCTTCTTCAACTGAATATCAATCGAATTGATTACTTGTGATTCATAATCACTTTTCAACCATCGGATCGGTCAATACTTCTAGTGTGTGTGACCCCATAGGTTCTACTCTGACTGGTAGTGAGATATATTGTGATCTCTATCACTATATCATTGAAAACTCCTTTCAATGGGTTGGAACGATTCCAACTCAACTCATTAGGGTTTATCGATCATCGAGATAATCCCTGTGAGTCCCACCATCCACCAGTGACACCTAGCAGCATGTAGTGGCTACCCAGTAGAATAGAAAGATGAACCTCTAGGTGCAGTTACCATGTGATACAGTCTTACTATCGTGGATCCCTACAGGACGGAGGTCATGGACAACTCGTCAAACCCTATCGTCTGTCATATGTCAAAATTTATTCGACTCGAGTTCGATAGTGGAAAACTCTTTCTCCACTTTATATTACTGCCCTGGCCAAGGTCTTAGAACTCAGTCTAACAAATCACATAGGATCACTCCTCTTCTATCAAGGTCGATAGATTCCTTGTAGGTGCATACCCTACTCCTACAGTGAACCTACTGTAGCCAATCTACACTGCATGGACCCATATGGCTAGAGACCACGTATGTGTGCAGTCAAACTACAATAACCTCACTGTGAGTAGCCGAAGCACCGCAGGTCAAAGGACCAGTCACACTACTGCAATATCAAGCAAGTCACTGACGAGTGGATAGACATCCAAGTGACTTCTTGTCTTGATCACGCTCAGTACCCTTATTCTCTAACAAGCACCTGCACTATCACTTCAGTGTCCCTACACTGTGGACTCAAGTCTCGTCCATCCAGAAGGAAAGTGATCTGTGCACTGATCGGATCGATCACCGTCCTCGTGATGATCTATTGATCAGGAGCATTTAGAAATTAATCACCAATGATACATGGCTCAAATTCTCAACTCTTGAGAATATGTATCATCATCTTATTAATTTCTTGGACGATTCATAGACACATAAATAATATGAATGAAAAGATGCCTTTTATTTATTCAATAATAAATAGTCAAGTACAAAATTATGTCCCTAGAATTAACAATGTGTCAACCAGATTGGCTTCTAGGGCATACATCTAACAGTTGTCCATGACCTCCGTCCTGTGGGGATCTACGATAGTAGGACTGTATCATACGATAACTGTACCTAGAGGTTCATCATTCCATTCTGCTGGGTAGCAACTACATGCTGTTAGATGTCACTGGTGGATGCTGAGACTCACAAGGAATATCTTGATGATCGATAAATCCTAATGAGTTGAGTTGGAACTGTTCCAACCCATTGAAAGGAGTTTTCAATGATATTGTGATAGAGATCGCAATATATCTCACTACCAGTCAGAATAGAACCTATGGGGTCACACACACTAGAGGTATTGACCGATTCGATGGTTGAAAAGTGATTATGAATCATGAGTAATCAATTCGATTGATAATCAGTAGAAGAAGGAACAATGGGAATTGATTAATTGGACTTTAAAAACAAATCCTACTTAGAGTAGGATTTCTAGAGTCCTAATTGGATTAGAATTGGGAGTCCTACTTGGAGTAGGACTGGGAGTCCTACTTGGAGTAGGATTTCTACAATCCTAATTGGATTAAGATTTTGAATTCAATTTGGATTTCTACTTAGAATAGAATTCCTAGAAGTCCTAATTGGATTAGGACTTCGAATTCAAATTAGAGTCCTAATTGGATTAGGACTAAAATTAAATAAGTCCTAATTGGATTAGGATTTCTTAAGTCCCAAATTAATTATTAATCTAATGAATCAAGATGACTCCTAATTAGATTGGGATTGAAGGTTTCAATTGAGTCATGATTCATTGAGTTATAATTGGATTAGGACTTACCTAGATTAAACCCAATTGGTTCACCCTTAGACTAAGCCTAATTAGATTAGGACTTAGCCATTAAGAGGCCCCCTAATCCTCCTTAGAGGAGGACTAGGGCTAACCAAGAGGAGGGCCGTACGCCCCCTTCTCCTTCTCTTCTTTGGTGCGGCAAGACAAGAGGGGCCGGCGCCCCTCTTGGAAATCAATCAAGGAGCTCCTAAAAGTTAGGAGTTCCACTTGCTTTATAAAGGGGTATGCGAGGCACCTAGGGCATTCAATAGAAGTCCTCCTCCTTGTGGCCGTACGCCTCCCTCTCCCCTTTCTTTGGTTCAGCCGCAAGCAAGAAGAGGAAAAGAAAGAAGCTTGGCGGCCTCCTCCCTCCTCCTTTGCTTCATCCAACGCAAGGGAAAGAAAAGGGCTGCAAAGTGCTTTGGTTCTTCTTCAAGATCCCTCCTTCTTCTTCCTCCTCCCAAGCACATTCAAGAGTTAAAAAAAAGGGAGAAAATCAGCCATCTAAAGTAGTCTCTGCAAGGGAGCTAGCACCCCGGAGAGACAAGGAAGCTTTGATCGGTCCTCTGCTTCGTGTGGATACCCGTAGAGGCCGGACGCGTGTGCGGCTTCAAACAAGCCTTCTTCCAAAACCACGATCATCAGTTTGCGGTGATCATCTACCCGCACAAGGTGAAGATCTGATCTTCATAATTAGTTTAAAAGTTTTTAATTTTAATCTATCTACGAACGGTTTTTGAACAACGTTCATAGAATGAAGGTCGATCCCGCGCATGCCTCTTCCGCTGCATCTGAATTTTTTTTAATTTTCTGTGGCATGGGCGAGTTCCCAACAAGTATATACAGTGGAGAAAGAGTTTTTCACTCTCGAACTTAAGTCGAATAAATTTAGAAATATGACAGACGATAGGGTTTGACGAGTTATCCATGACCTCCGGTCTGTAGGGATCCACGATAGAAGGATTGTATCATACGATAACTGCATCTAGAGGTTCATCATTCCATTCTACTAGGTAGCCACTACATGCTGCTAGATGTCACTGGTGGATGGTGAGACTCACAGGGACCATCTTGATGGTCGATGATCCCTGGTGAGTTGAGTTGGAATTGTTCCAACCTATTGAAAGGAGTTTTCAATGATATTGTGATAGAAATCACAATATTTCTTACTACCAGATAGAATAGAATCTATGGGGTCACACATATTAGAGGTATTGACCGATCCGATGATTGAATGTGATTAGGAATCACAAATAATCAATTTGATTGATAATTTATTAACTCGCTAAAGGTTAGGGAGTTGAAGAAGGAATAATTGCAATTGGATTGCAATTAAAATTTTTTTAATTGGACTTGATCACGAGTTCTACTTGAAGTAGGATTCTTGGAGTCCTAATTGGATTAGAATTTCAAATTAAATTAGAGTCCTACTTGGAGTAGGATTTCTAAAGTCGTAATTGGTTTAGGACTGAAATTTAGAAAGTTCTAATTAGATTAGGAGTTCTTAACTCCTAATTAATTTAATCTAATTAATTCAATGACGCCTAATTGGATTAGGATTGAAGAGTTCAATAGAGTCATAGTTCAATTGAATTCTAATTGGATTAGGATTTGGAGGAAATTGAAATGGGTGCACTTAATCTTATTTTGAATAGGATTGATCGATGCGTTAGACCCAACTCTCCCCACCTAATTAGATTAAGTGGGGGCTGACCAAATTGGAGAAAGGGGAGGGGCGTATGTGTTGGGAATTGTATCCTAAATGTCAATCGTTAACATATTGATGATTGAATTTTGTAAATAAACTGACAAATTAATAAAGTGTTATTTGACATTATTCATCATTTCATCTTCAAATGAACTTTTATATGATGAAGTCCTTAGGACTTATGTTATGACAAAGGAGGATTTATCTTTGAATCCTTAAACTTGTTCGCGACCAAATGATATGTTATTACTAGGACGACAACATTATCGAGATTAGATCGTTGTGTGACATATACGTTGGTTGTCCTCTTAACCAAGGAGTGTGGAGACACTGGTATGCCACACAGGTGAAGTGTAGGAGTACATTTCACCGAACGTGACCAATTCCGGAACGCTCTACTGTCAAGAGATGTTTCGAGTGGATATGGGTATAAGTTTGGCCCTCTGACCTGAGATCGCAACCTGTGACTAGCAAGCAACTCACTGTACTTTGGTACCGAACTACCTGAATTTCTAATTCAGTGACGGAAGGTCACTGGGTACAGTCAAGTACTTGCATAGTCAATTGTGAGTCGAGATGGAATTGACCCCTCCTGAAAATAGGAGATAATGTTTTGTGATTAATTTAGCAAAATCTTGGCCAGGGTAATTCCAGTGAGGAGTCACGGAATATCTAAAGTTAATTACATAATGGATGTACTAATTGTAGGGTTGACAGTGAGCTCTAAGTCATCCTGGCATTAGGAGTCAAAGAAATTGAATTATATAGTAACCATAGTCCGGAGTTCCAGAATATTTGCTTCGCATATATTCGGCCTATCCGGACGTCGAGTACCATTGCTAGATGGTCACATCGATTAGTATAGGAAGACGTTCCTATACTACCGGCTTAGGTTCGAACCTATGAGGTCACACGCATAGAAGTTTCTAGGTTGATCAAATGGCTGATTGATGATTAAGAATCATTCAAGGATAATTTGGTCAATTCGATTGACAAATTATCCAAAGCAAAAGTTGCATTAAAATAATTATTGAGTTACTGAAAGATTAATTAGTAATTAGATTGCTAATGAACTCAATTTGATTGAGTAATTGGGCTTAGGTTGAGCCAAATTGAATAGGATTCAATTTAGGCTGCATCAGGGTTTGACCTAATTGGATTGGGTTCAGCCCAAGTTGATTGAGCTTGACCAAATTGATGGAACTTGACCCAGTTAGATTAGGTTAGATCCAAATCAATTAGAAGACATTATTTAATGAGGATTATGAGTCCAAATAATCAGAATTGGATAAGAAGAAGAATCCCTAAATTTTAGGAACCCACCCTTATCTTCTTGGAGAAGAATAACACCTTGATTATCCCTAATATTTTCCATGCCTATCCTCCTTATTTTTGGACAAAAATTGGCATGAGAAGAGAGAAGGCGTGGGGCTATATTTTCTATAAAAATGGCACCTTAAATCTTCCTAGAAAGATTTAGATGAATTTCCTAATTTGTAGGGATTGTATGGTGCATGAAATAGGGTGGTCGGAGACTGAACTTTGGATGCATGAATTCCTATCTTTTAGATATCCAAAATGTAAGAAATTTGGATATGTTTTTATCCTCTTAGCTGCCAAACCACCAGAATGTTTTGGAGATTTTATTAGCTAAATTAGTTGGCTAAATTAGGTGTGAGGCATGGGGTGGTCTTTTGGCTATAAAAGACCCCTATGGCTTGGGTTCAAAATATACAATATTTAGAAGTTTAAAAAAATTCTTAAAAAATTCCTTGAGGGCCTCCATCCCTTCTTCTCCTTCTTCCTCATGTCCATCCTCCATATCCTTGAAGAACAATCAAAGGTTGAGTGTTTGGAAGGAGACAGCTTCAGCCATTGCAACGTTCCTACGCGAGCTAGCACTCCCGCGGAAGACGATCTACCTAGGGCTTCGCGTGGTAGAGGCCATTCATGTGCATGGCTGTGAAGTCAAGAATCAGATCCATAAGTTTCTTCCATCATAAAAGATATTAATTCTATATTAATCTTTTATTTTGGAGTTAGGGTCTAGGTTCGATTTTCCGAGGTTTTACCCTTCTTTGGAGCTCCTCAGGGAGTTATCTCCAGAATCCATTTGATGGATATTCGGAGATTAATCGGAATAGAGTGTTTACCTTTCAGATCTGATAGTTAATAATGCATGAAAGTTTTAGCATTATTGTTTAAACGATTCCAGCATAATCCTATGTGTTCTTAAGGTGCTGATTTCTAGATTTGATCTTGTAAGCTTGCATGAATTAAATTATTTAATTCAGTTTTTCTGCTTTATTTTAAAACTTAAAAAGAACTACGTATGGCTTGATTCCCCTTATGAAGGAGTACGTAGGCAATTTCAGCCATGGTTTTTTTTTAAAAACAAAATTCAGCATGCTTAATATCGAAGAATCTAGGATTCACTTTCAGTGGTATCAGAGCCAGGATCGTGTTTAAACTTTTATGTTTTAATTTTTGTGATTAAATCTGAAATCATGAACATGTTTAGATTAGATCTAAAGTATTTTTTATGATTGATTTAATTGCTGATTATGCATGATTAACTAGATCTGAAATTTTGGATGCATATGATGCATGTTTGTGTTAGGATTAGTAACATGAATAAATCTAAAATCATAATATTGTTTAGATTAGATCTAAATAAAATTTATGATTCATATGATCTCTGATTTTAATGAACAAATCAGATCTGAAAATAAAAGTGAAAAAATAAATACATAAGATGTATGTTATTTGAATTAATTCATGTTGTTATGTATATGTGATGCATGAACATAAAACATAATGACTTAAACATGAATTAAATCTGATTACATGTAAGTAATTACAAAAACTCAGATTTAAAAATATGTTTTAAGAAATGAAAGATTGTAATTAATATGTAATTAAAAAGAAATATGCAATGATCAAAACTTTCATAAGTCTAAACTTAATTGAGAATTAAGTGTTATGAAATAGAATTGTAACACAATTAATTGACATTGCATAATTCTTTGGGCATATGGGTTAGCTTGAATCAAGTTCCTAGGATTGGGTTAGACCTAAGGTTAGAATCATACATGGACAAATAGAATTAATCGATCAAATCTAATTAAGTAGTAACTAGATTAGGTCAAGAAAATTCTAGGTCAATTTACAATAGTTGTAGATGGATCAAGTCCATGTCTTTGATTAGACCAAGATGGAACTTGATTTAGGCTCAAAGGTGTAGCCCGAGTCATTTGAGTAATCAAATTGAAATTGATTAACCAGTCGGTGTCTAAGGTAAGTTTGGCAGTTTTGACCAGTGGTTTTTAATTGGGAGCTACTCGCACTGATTCGTCTTTATCGAGTTAATGGCATATCCCTTCCACCAATCTCCTGGCCGACATGGTCAATCACATTTTGATTGGATCACTTAATGATTCGAGTTAGCCCATGCCTATAAGAAAAATCAGTTTGACTGATTTAGGTGCCTCCTTAACCGGTTTCAGTCTAATCTGATTTGGTAAAGTCAGTGGAAGAAATTAGACTAACCGGATCTTCTCATCTGTCCTAATTATAAAATCCTTTAAAATTATTAGGTCCTTAAAATGAAATGGTTATGGTGATTACTAGGTCATAGCCTCCCATTAAGTTGGGGGGTAATGGGTCCAATATTTTGATAATTATTGGAGGCGCCACACGCCTGGTACTTATCAAGCATTGGAATTGTCATTCAATATATGATGAGTTAAGTGTACCTTCAATAGGCGGTCAGGTGAGCCGAGCCACACTCGGGCTTAGTCGTCTATTAGTTGATTAGAATTAACCATATCATTTAATGGTTGGACCTGACCAGGATATTCGGTGGAGGCGCCACACGCCTGCCGAAAAACTAAGGGCAAAATCATCACTACAAGTTGCTTGGTGAAGCAATTGGTTAAGAACCTACCAATAGGTGCGTATGGGTTGGCCGAGCCACACTCAGGCCTATATGCGATCTGTTGGGTTCTAGTGCCCACTAAAGAATTAGGAGTAATTTTTTGAATTGAAGGTAGAGGCTACCAATTTGCATAAAATAGTGGAAGTACTTTTAGACTAAAGTCCAAGTTTATTGAGTTTAGTCAATTCATATACTAATAGCCAAATTTTCTTGTTATGTGGAAATGGCCACTAATCTGTCACTTCGCTCATTGTTGGACAATGACAAGTTGGCTAATCCAAATTTCAATAATTGGCATAAAAAACTGAAAATAGTGCTAGAGCATGAGAGGATCCTTTATGTGATAACGGATCTAGCACCTTGGCAGCCCGCTGCTAATGCATCAAGATTGGCCAGAGATACTTATCAGAAGTGGCTCAGTGACCGGATCACTGTTCGATACATCATGTTAGCAGCAATGAGTGATGAGTTTAGTAGGCATTTTGAGAATACACAGCCGAAAGATATCATTCAAGTGTTGAATGAATCATTCAAGTGTTGAATGAATCATTCAAGTGTTGAATGAATCATTCGACGTTCCTGATGACGTTGAGAGGCATAAAACTAGTTGTGCCATCTTCAGCGCCCGAATGAAAGATGGAACCTCGGTAACTGATCATATACTGTACATGATTGAGTTGATCGAGCGTCTAAGCTCTCTTGGCTTTTTCCTTCATGATCAATTGGGGAAGGATGCCATACTAAACTCATTGCCTGAATCATACCGTCCTTTTCTCACTCATTTTCATATGACGAAACCTGTAGTGAATTATCACCAATTGTTGGGGTTAATATAGACGTTTGAGAATGATCATCAACTTCTTAAGAAGACGGTGAACTTAGTGGAAGGTTCATCCAAGGGTCGTGGTCCCTTTAAGAAAGGAAAAAAGAAAAATAAAATCCAAAAGAAACAGGTGCACCATGATCAGCCTAATAAGAAAAAGAATAAAAAAACTGATCAGAGCAAAACGGAGTGCTTCTTCTGCAAGAAACAAGGATATTGGAAGAGGAACTGTCCTATTTACATTGCATCCCTCGATCCGAACCGGCCTAAGAAAAGTGGGCAATCAGTTGCCAATCAAGGTACTTATATGATAACACCTTGCAATTTTTCTATTTGTGATAATTTGACCTGGGTATTGGATACCGGTAGTCCTTTTAATATTTGCAATTCGTTGCAGGGGCTACAAGTCAGTGAGAGGTTTGAAGAAGGAGAAATGTTTCTGAATGTTGGAGATGGAAGATCAGTTCCAGTTCTAGCTTTAGGAATTCTTAAACTTGAATTCAGCTCTCATGTAAATGTCCTTAGTGATTGTCACTATTGTCCAAGTTTTTTTATTGAATATCATTTCTGTAGGCCTTTTGGCCAAAAATGGTTATGAAATATCAATAAAAAAGGATTATTGCAATATCATTTGGAATGGTGCTGCTGTAATGAATGGAACTCTGAGTAATGGCATTTATATTTTGTCACAGCCTGTTCATGTAATGTACAAATCCAATAAGCGTCCTAGAATAGATAATGTCATGGATGTCTACCTTTGGCATCATAGGCTAGGTCATATTAACAAGAACAGGATGAACAGCTTAAGTAAAGAGGGAATCCTCGATGTTAATGATTGTGAATCATTGACAACCTGTGAATCATGCCTTCTTGGTAAAATGACCAAATCACCTTTTACCGAAAAAGGTGAACGAGCTAGTGACTTATTGACCCTTATACATTCTGATGTATGTGGGCCAATGAGCACAAATGCTAGAGGTGGGTATTCATATTTCATTACGTTTACAGACAACCTTTCTAGGTATGGTTATGTCTATTTAATGAGACATAAATCTAAATCATTTGAAATGTTCAAATTATATCGTAATGAAGTAGAAAAACAAACTGGAAAGAGTATTAAAACTTTTTGATCAGATCGAGGAGGTGAATACCTCACCAGTGAGTTTTTGACATATCTAGGAGAAAATGGGATTCTCTTCCAATGGACTCCTCCTGGTACACCATAATATAATGGTGTGTCAGAAAGAAGAAATCGAACTCTGTTAGACATGATTCGATCTATGATGGGGTTTGCTGATTTGCTCATATCCTTTTGGGGATATGCTCTTGAGTTAGCCTGCTATATTCTAAATAAGGTTCCAAGTAAGTCTGTAAATAAAACACCACATGAGATGTGGACTGGACGTAAGCCGATGCCCTCTCACCTTAGGGTTTGGGGGTGTCCAGCGTACGTCAAATGTTTGAAGACAGACAAACTTGAACCCAACTCTGACAAATATTTCTTTGTTGGTTATCTTAAAGAAACTAAAGGATATTACTTCTACTTTGCTGAAGAACAAAAGTTGTTCGTAAGCAATAGAGCTGTTTTCCTAGAGAAAGAATTTCTTAGTGAAGGAACTAAAAGCTCTAATGTTGAGCTTAGGAAAGTTCAACATGTAGAAGACCCGACACCATCCACTGAACCAATTGAGTCGGAGTTGATTAGATCAGATCCACAACCCATCTTAGATGCACCATTAAGGCGATCAGGTAGAGTACCATGTTAGCCGGACAGATACTACAGTTTTTTGGTCCGGGACGGAGATCCTATCGAACTTGATGAAAACGATGAAGATCCGATCACATATATGGATGTAATGCAGAGGTATGACTCTGATAAATGGCTTGGAGCCATGCAATCCGAAATGGAATCCATGAAGGTCAATGATGTATGGACATTAGTTGACCCACCCGAAGGGATTAAACCCATAGGGTGTAAGTGGATATTCAAAAGAAAACGGGGCATAGATGGAAAGGTAGAGACCTATAAAGCCTGTCTGGTTGCCAAAGGATATCGTCAACGTTATGGTATTGACTATGACGAGACATTTTCTCCTATGGCAATGCTCAAGTCCAATCGGATTGTGCTTGCGATAGCAGCACATTTAGACTATGAAATTTAGCAAATGGATGTAAAACCGCATTTCTAAATGGAGATTTAGAAGAGAAAGTATATATGATACAACCTGAGAATCCTAGTGTTATTTTGATGCTTACAAAGCCATTGAGGCCATATGGAAGTGCTAATGCTATTAACTCAATTAATCCAGTACATAAGTGAGTAAGGAAGAAAGATTTGATACATCCTTGATACGCTTTGCTTGATACATTTAAAAGAACCTTCAAGAGTACATCTAAAAACAAATTATATTGGAAGAACTTGAGAAAAGAACTAATTTACAATTTAATATGCCTTAGAGTCAAGTTATTTTGATTGAAGCTTAACTCTGTCATTTACATGCTTAATGAGCTTAAACTTTAATGTGCCAAGCATCCTAAGGAGAAAGAAATGATTTGCAATGTTGTTACTTGTTTTATATGTTTAATGTGCAAATCTAACCTAAGAATGCAGAAAAATAGGGTTAGAGTCGACCCCAGAAAAGATGGAGTCGACCCTGGCACAATTTGACACACTTTGGCACATTCTGGCACAAATGGCACAGATCTCGAGTCGACTCCAGAAAAGCTCGGGCCGACCCTAGCTCGGGTCGACCCCAGAAAAGCTCGGGCCAACCCCAGCTTCAGCCATATGAAAATACAGCCTTCTGGAATTTACTGAGAGGGCCGACCCCAAGTTTTCTTGAGCCGATCTCAGGTGGAGCCGACCCCAGCCTGATGAACAGTAACTTGAGCCGACCCCAAATTTGCTCGGGTTGACCCCAGCATGGGTGACAGCCCAATGGCTAGTTCTGCAGAATTGTTTTTTAAGTCCCCAACGGCTATAAACGGCTACTTTCTCCATTCCAACGGTAGAAAAGTGTTCTTTAGAGGTTGGGGAAGTATTTAAGAGGCACTATTCATCAGAGGAAGTAACTTTTTGAAAATCAAGAAGCACATTCAAGAGAAAACCCTAGAAAAGCAAGCCTCATTCAATTGCTTCATCTGAAGAGCCAAAAGGAAGTGGTTGAGCAGTTTCAAAGAGTCATCAATAGCTCCACCAATCCTTGTGAAGTGAAGCAAGCTTGACAAAGAAGAGAATAGCTCCTCCAAAGCGATAAACATTCTCTAAACTCTTCTTTGTAGTTCATAATTAACTTATTTGCTCTATTAGGAGCTTTTATTCTTTACTTATTACTCTTGTTGTAAGGTTTGTTGGTAAGCTCACAAAACCAACATTGTAGGTTGTTGGTGAGCCCGCAAAACCAATGTAGGTTATTGGTGAGCCCGAAAAACCAACTCAGGTTATTGGTGAGCCCGAAAAACCAACTCAGGTTGTTGGTGAGCCTGCAAAACCAACATTGAGGTTTATTGGTGAGCCCGGAAAATTAATTGTAAAGGTTTTGGATTGTGAGCCCGAAAAACGATTCAACTGTAATCCGACGGATTATAGTAAATTTTCAAGAAGAGACTTGAAAAGTGGACGTAGGTGCTTGGGGTGCACCGAACCACTATACATTGTCTTGTTTGTGTTGTGCTTATTCTTGTATTTATTCTTGCTTTATATTTGATTTTTGCTCTAGGGTAAGTTCACACAAATAACTTAAGAAAGCTTCCATCGCTCTTAACAAGAAAACTTTTAAAGCACCAAAAATTTAGAAAAACCCAATTCACCCCCCCTCTTGGGTTGTCGCCTTGGGCAACAAGTGGTATCAAAGCAGGTCCTCTATAATTTTTTACCTTGTGATTTTGACCTAACTATCAAAGAGCCAAAGATCATGACAACTCAAATAGATAGTTTTCTACGAGAGGGACAATTAATTGATAGACCTCCACTATTTAATGGCATAAACTACACATATTGGAAAGCACGCATGCGCATTTTCATTCAAGCACATAACTATGATTTATGGAGTGTTATAGTCAATGGACCACATACAAGCACTAATCACGATAAGAAAATGGCTCAACAAAATTCAAAAGCTATGAAGCTGTTATATTGTGCATTAGATGAGAATGAGTTTAATTGCATATCTTCTAGCATAACTGCTAAAGACATATGGAATATGCTAGAGGTTAAATATGAAAGCACTAACATTTTTAGAGAATCTGAATTTACCTCTGAAGAAGATGAGAGGCAAGCTAATATTGAAAACCTATGCCTTGTGGCACACAAGGACGAGGTATGTATTGAAACACAAAGTGTCTCCTCTTCTGAATATGAAGTATGTGATAAAATTAAAAATGATTTTACACTTGATGAGTTACATGATGCATTTCTTGATCTAATGAAAGAACATAAGAAACTTATTTGTAAAAAGAAGAACCTGAAGAATGAAAAGAAAACCCTAGTAAATGAAAAACTGAAACTATCTAATTATTATGAAACTCTAATTAAGAAACATACTAATGAAACTAAAATTTTAATTGAGAAAAATAAAGAACTAAATCAGAAAAACCAACTTCTCACTGAAAGCCATGATAAACTTAAGAAAAATAATGAATTATTTTCAGAAGATAATAAAAGATTAACTAAAGAATTTGACAAATTGAGACCTGTTGTTGAAAGATTTACTTTCAGTTCTGAAAAGTTGAACCTAATGATAAATAATCAAAGAGCTGGATTTGATAAAGTTGGATTGGGATATCAACCTTGGTACATTCAAAAATCTTTCAAGAATATGTTTGTTAAAACAGTTTCTAATTATTTTAAAACAGATTCTTATAATGCTGATAAATAGGAACAAAAGCTAAGCAAAATCTCTTCTGTTTCTAAATCTGTACATTACAAATTTGATGAACCTAAAAGGCAAAAACAAAAAACTAAAGGTTTATCTACTACTCATATTAAATCTATGTTTGTTAAATTTAACAAGAGGATGCAGAAATACATTCCTTGTAATCCTAAAATATGCAAGTCTATGGATAAAATAGCTACTAAGAAAATGTGGGTTCCAAAAGAAACAATTATAGCTAACCTGTAAGGACCCAAAAGAGCTTGGATTTCTAAGTTGAAAATCTGAATATTTTCTGTAGGTGTGTCTAGCACTCAAGGCTCCAACTGTTAATTTGGACATTGGGTGCTCTAGACACATATTAAAGAATGAAACTTAAAATATACTTAAGAAAAGTAATTGAAATGAAAATAATAATCCTTGCATTTTATCATTCTCTTTGCCTTAGTATCTAATTAAAACATGAATTGCAGGTATTAATCAATTTTGTGATATAGGTAATATTTAAATATATATATAATCAAATTATTTCATTTTATAGTATGCTTTACTTACTGTTGGATAAGTTGCTAAATGATTAATCAATTTATTATGAATAAAATGATTAATCAATTTATTATGAATAACTCTATGATTCTCTATATGCTTGATTGAGAGTTTTTATCCATGGCATTATCTTTTATTGATCATAGACATGAGAATGTATACTTGGTATGCCTTTGAATATATGCACTATGAATACCAAGATTAAAGAAACCATTTTTGGCATATAAAATCAACTCATGCTAGTATGTACTTAATCTCAAAAGACCTTGTCATTGGCTTACATAGATTAATTTCTGCAAGGTCAAAGTTTGCTATGCATGTCATCTAGGCAAACAAACTAGAATCATTTCTAAATCTGAAAACATTGTTTCCACCTCTTAGTTCTTGAAAATTCTCCACAAGAACCTACTTGGATCTCTAGGATAGTGAACCTAGGAGATAAGCTTCTTGATTTTGTAATTGTGGATGATTTCTCAAACTTAAAGAAGTATCATGGCACAGTTTGAAAACCAATTTGTTGATAAGTTTTGTACAGAAAATGGTATTGAATACAATTGTTCTTGCACCAAGAACACCATTGCATATAGGGGTTATAAAAACATAAAAATAGAACCCTTGAAAAATTTGTGTAATAACAATGCTTCGTGATAGTAACTTGGTTAATTGATTTTTGCTATCATCACAGATTGTCATATTATAAGGTTTTCTATTAAATCTATTTTTGAAGAAAAACCCTTGTGAACTCAAAAGAAAAGAAAATCAAAAGTTGCATACTTTCATATTTTACAGTTGTACATATTATGCTGAATGATATGCTAAATCCATTAAAACAAATGTTTCTTTGGATATTACACTTCAAGCAATGCATATAGAATATTTATTGAAAAGATACTAGTTGTAGAAATATCAATTCATTTTATTCTTATTAAAACTAGATCTTTTATTGAGAATATAGTTTATCATTTTGCTTCTATGTAACAATCTGAATTATGATAGAAACTATAGTTTAAGAAAATTTGATTAAAACTTAGCTAGCATGTCTTATTGATAATTATCTTAAGCAAATAGAATTTAAGCTGAATTAATTCTGAAAACAAAAAATTGATTTGATCTTGATGAATCTTCCTATTGCCTCACATGCTTGTCCTTGAACCATCTTGCTTAATGAAACTATCTCTTTAGTTCAAGTGACATGTGCATGCTTGTATCTAGGTAATTTCTTGAGTAAAGTGACTCAATATTCAATTACTGCCATATCTTATGTTGAGTCATCTAGTTAAAAAATACGTTGTATGAATGTTTTGTATCTTGAAGAAACTAATGACTTTCCTTCAAGAAATAAAAAAATTTTGTTAATAATGCAGGATCCTTGAGCAAGAAAATGAGAGATTTCAACTTGAAGGACACCTCCATGTAAGATATAATAAATATTTATATGCAAACAAGAGAGAGAACCTTCTTCAGTCACAAGTTTACACATAAGAAATCTTATTGTGGCATGATTAAAGTCTTTAATTATTAATTTCTTGATATCATGTCTATATATGTATTGATTGACTTATGCTTTTAGAAATTATTTCATGGTTTGCCCAAACTGAAATATACCTTTGCCTACGTGATGCATAACCATGAAATATACAAGTTTATGCTTAAAATTTTGATTTAAAATAACTTGTGAGAAGCTATGAATGCTTGAGCATAATTAGATTATTTCTTTATTCTACTCTTTCATGTAAATTACTTGAGAATAATAAAAAGAGAGAGAGATAAAAAAAAGAAAATGAACATTATTTAAGAAAAGTATAAGCTAAGTAAAAGCAAATACTCCAATCTTAAGGAAAGGTAAAACAAACATAATATATTCGGCACATTTGTAAGACTTGTTTGAGCATTATTTTAGCAAGGATAAAATCAGTGCTAAATTGTATTTAAATAGGGGGAACTTTATTTGAAAAGAATTGATTTTAATCCTTGACATGTTCTTAATGCTTTAATGGTATGCATACTGTATTTCGCATGTAGCATGATGTTTTGAATTGTGAGTTTTCAATATTTGGAAAAAACAATTGAGGATTTTGTTTAAATATAATTTGTAATGCTCTATGCCTAGATAATTTGATTGAAACATGTTTCTATCAACAACATCATCATTTTGTTTTAGTGAATATCTTTTGAAAAATAAAAGAAAAGAACAATCTGAATTTCCAAATTAGGCAGAATGAATTAATTCAGATTTATCTTTCATTTTGCCTAACATTGGTACATAATGTTCTGATACATGTTAAAATATCATCCAATTTGTACCAAAACTCAATATTAAAAATAAAGATTCTGAATGTGCTCTAATGTGCTTGAAATATGTATTTTCAGTCTTAATGACTTAAGATGAGCTACAATGTAGAAGATACATATCTCAAATTATAAATTTTGAAAGCCTCCTTGAAAAATCTTATGAAATTTAGAATATGACCTAGAATAAAAGTTTAAACTCCATATAAAATGCTTATGTCTTTACATTTTTGTAATTTTCATTATATGCTTCAAAGATTGCATCATGCTGGAGAATAATTTACTATGATTCTCAGATAAAAACTACAGCTTAAGAAAAATAGAATTAATTTTGATACCTTGATTGTTTGCTCCGATATGCATCTAAAACATATCATTTTTTATCTTATAAGTGTACTGGAATTGGTCTAAATGATGTGTTTTTCAATGATCTTGATTGCGAACAAATGTTTCTAAACATATGATGTTATTTTGATATTAAAAAGATTTATCGTGCTTCATATATACATTGCTGAAAAACTATGACTAAGAAATTAATATTTTGAATATACATTCCTGCATAATTAAATGCTTCTATCATTAAAAAGAAAAGCTATTTTTAAGAAGAGAGTTAATGATCCTAAAGCTTAAAATATTTCAACTCACTCCAATAATTATTATAGGAAAGAAAATGTAATTACTTTTGAAAGAAATTTGAGCTTCAAAAGAATTATTTTCTGATTAATATTTCCATACATATTCAAAAAAAAATTATGAGGAAATATAATTTATTCTTGAAAGATTAAAAAGAGTGATTGCTATAAATTTTGAAAAATTCTGGATCACTCTACATTCTTGATATTATAGAAGAAAAAAAAAAGTTTGAAAGAAAATGCATCTTTTGAGGGGGAGCTTTAAATACTCAATCTCTTTATCGAAAATTATCTTCAAACTCTAAACTCTCAAATGGAATGATTAATTAAGGGGGAGAAAGAAAATTTCAGAGGGAGAGATCATATAGAACTTAATCGTGTAAATTCACAACTAAAGATGAGAGAAAGAATACTAAATATAAAGTGGTATTAAACTTTGTGCTTCATTGAATATCTTTTAAAAATTGGATTTCCATCTATATTCATCGGTAAATCATTTGTTTCTGAAAATTAATTGAAAAGAATTCCATCTGTCTTAGTATCGAAAATTTATCTTGGAATCTACTTATGTGTTCTTATTTGGTTGCACTTTAGTATTTCAATCCTAAACCAATTCATTTTAATTGATTTTAATGCTACGATCTTTAAAGGAGTAAAATAAAGTCTTTAAAAGAGCTCTAAAAGAACTTTCAAAGTCTTGAATTTTATGTATCCTACATTGCATAAATTCATGTTTTGGTATCTATGCTCCAATACTTTTATATCATGAAAGAACTTTGAAGTCATTAAGAATTAAGGATTCAACATAATCTTATGTTTTTCGAGTATATAAGTTTTGATCTTTATCTGCTCTTATACTATACTCTGAAAATTAATTAGATTGCTCTCATTTTGCTATATACTTAATATATTAAAAAAAAAAGAGGTGTTGGATTTTCATTCGTGCCTTCTTTGAATATTATTCTTGATACTCCTTGAAATAACTTGAAAAAGATTTCATCTACATTTGATTTGAAAACTATCTTTGGAATCTACATTTAGAGATCTCTTCTGGCTCACATCTTAAATGTCTCATTTTTAAAGCCAAACTTTTCATCCTTGATTTTGATGTGATCCAATCATAATTTTAAAACTATCTTAATTGGCTCTGATCTATACTCATTATCTTACCCTGACAGTATTGCCTTGAGTCACATAATTCATATTCTTGCAATAATTTGGCATGCAATGAATGAAATATTGTCTTGTGCTTAATATTTCATTATTTTGCAATCTTTTTGATGTTGTCAAAAAGGAAAAAAAATATCTGAGTATATGCTCATAATGAAGCATGTTCATTATGACTAGTGTCTTCTAGATTTTGTATTTATTTTGACTAGTATCTACTCGTTGTTATTGTCTGCATTTCTTCTCTAGAATATTATACTTTTGGCAAAGATGATGAAATACATTTTTTCTTTACTCATGATTTTTGTGTCATTACAATATTATCCATTGCTATTCATTTTTTTTTGATGATGACAAAAAGAGGAGAAAGTATAAGAGAGAAACTAGAAGCAAATTCTATAAGAAAGATAATTCTATAAAAAAAAGACTGTATAAGGGAGAAAAAATAAGGTATATATTGTATACTTATGGGGGAGACATGTATTATACACTTAAGGGGGAGACATTTGACAAAGAGAAAATCTGAATCTGGCACATAATCATAGAGATTTTTCTTGCCTTGATACATAGCTTGAAACTCTTGCTTTAAGGGTGAGCAAAGCTAAAATTCATTAGGCGTTCTACTTGGATAAGATAGGGGGAGCTTTTGGTTTATTGATACATTCCCTAAATTGGACTATTTGAAACTTTTACACCAAAAGCATTTTCTATACATTAAACCTTACTTCTCACATGAATATTAATTTACTTATACTCAATATTTTGTAATCATCAAAAAGGGGGAGATTGAGGATCCTAGTGTTATTTTGATGCTTACAAAGCCATTGAGGCCATATGGAAGTGCTAATGCTATTAACTCAATTAATCCAGTACATAAGTCAGTAAGGAAGAAAGATGTGATACATCCTTGATACGCTTTGCTTGATTCATTTAAAAGAACCTTCAAGAGTACATCTAAAAACAAATTATATTGGAAGAACTTGAGAAAAGAACTAATTTACAGTTTAATATGCCTTAGAGTCAAGTTATTTTGATTGAAGCTTAACTCTGTCATTTACATGCTTAATGAGCTTAAACTTTAATGTGCCAAGCATCCTAAGGAGAAAGAAATGATTTGCAATGTTGTTACTTGTTTTATATGTTTAATGTGCAAATCTAACCTAAAGATGCAAAAAACAGGGTTAGAGTCGACCCCAGAAGAGATGGAGTCGACCCTGGCACAATTTGGCACACTTTGGCACATTTTCGCACAAATGGCACAGATCTCGGGTCGACCCCAGAAAAGCTCGGGCCGACCCTAGCTTCATCCATTTGAAAATACAGCCTTCTAGAATTTACGGAGAGGGTCGACCCCAAGTTTCCTTGAGCCAACCCCAGGTGGAGCCGACCCAAGCCTGATGAACAGCAACTTGAGCCGACCTCAAATTTGCTCGGGTCGACCCTAGCACGCGTGACAGCCCAATGGCTAGTTCTGCAGAATTGTTTCTTAAGTCCCCAACGGCTATAAATGGCTACTTTCTCCATTCCAACGGTAGGAGAGTGTTCTTTAGAGGTTGGGAAAGTATTTAAGAGGCATTATTCTGAAAGTGAATCCTAGGTTCTTCGGTGTTAAGCATGCTGAATTTTTTTTTTAAAAAAACCATGGCTGAACCTGATCGGGTTGCCTACGTACCCCTTCATAAGGGGGATCAAGCCATACGTAGTTCTTTTTAAGTTTTAAAACGCAGCGGAAAAATCGAATCAAACAATTTAATTCATGCATGCTTACAAGATCAAATCTAGAAATCAACACCTTAAGAACACATAGGATTATGCCGGAATCGTTTAAACAATTATGCTAAAACTTTCATGCATGATTAACTATCAGATCTGAAACTTAATAACTCTATTCCGAGTAATCTCCGAATATCCATCGAATGGATTCTGGAGATAACTCCGTGAGGAGCCCCAAAGGAGGGTAAAACCTCGGGAAATCAGACCTAGACCCTGACTCCAAAATAAAATATTGATGTGGGATTAATACCTTTTATGATGGAAGAAACTTATGGATCTGATCCTTGACTTCGCAGCCACGCACACGAATGGCCTCTATGAGAAGTACACGCAAAGCCCTAGGTAGATCGTCTTCCGCGGGAGTGCTAGCTCGCGCAGGAACGCAACAATGGCTGAAGCTTTCTCCTTCTAAACACTCAACCTTTGATTGTTCTTCAAGGAGATGGAGGATGGACGTGAGGAAGAAGGAGAAGAAGGGATGGAGGCCCTCAGAGAATTTTTTCAAAATTTTTTAAAACATCTAAATATGGTATATCTTGAACCAAAGGCATGGGGGTCTTTTATAGCCAAAAGATCCCCCTACGTATCACACCTAATTTAGCCAATTAATTTGGCTGATAAAATTTCCAAAAAATTCTGGTGGTTTGGCAGCTAAGAGGAGATAAACATATCCAAATTTTGTATATTTTGGATCTCTAAAAGATAAGAATTCATGCATCCAAAGTTCAGCCGCAGACCACCCTATTTCATGCGCCATGCAATCCCTACAAATTAGAAAATTCATCTAAATCTTTCTAGAAAGATTTAAAGCACCATTTTTATAGAAAATATATCCCCACGCCTCCTCTCTTCTCACACCAATTTTTGGCCAAAAATAAAGAGGATAGATATAGAAAATATTGGGGATAAATTAAGGTGTCATTCTTCTCCAAGAAGATAAGAATGGGTTCCTAAAATTTAGGGATTATTCTCTTTATCTAATTCTGATTATTTGGACTCATAATCCTCATCAAATAAGGTCTTCTAATTTATTTGGATCAATCCCAATCCAATTGGGTCAAGTCCCATCAATTGGGTCAAGCTCAATCTACTTGGGTTGAACCCAATCTAAATAGGTCAAACCCTGATGCAGCCCAAATTGAATCCTATTCAATTTGGCTCAACCTAAGCCCAATTACTCAATCAAATTGAGTTCATTAGCAATCTAATTGCTAATTAATCCTCCAATAATTCAATAATTATTTTAATGCAACTTTTGCTTAGGATAATTTGTCAATTGAATTGACCAAATTACCCCTGAATGATTCTTAATCATCAATCAGCCATTTGATCAACCTAGAAACTTCTATGCGTGTGACCTCATAGGTTTGAACCTAAGACGGTAGTATAGGAACGTCTTCCTATACTAATCGATGTGACCATCTAGCAATGGTACCCGACGTCCGGATAGGCTGAATATATGCGAAGCAAATATTCTGGAACCCTGGACTATGGTTACTGTATAATTCAATCCCTTTGACTCCTAATGCCAGGATGACTTTGAGCTCACTGTCAACCCTATAATTAGTACATCCATTATGTGATTAACTTTAGATATCCCGTGACTCCTCACTGGGATTACCCTGGTCAAGGTTTTACTAAATTAATCACAAGACATTATCTTCTGTTTTCAGGAGGGGTCAATTCCATCTTAACTCACAACTGACTATGCAAGTACTTGACTGCACCCAGTGACCTTCCGTCACTAAATTAGAAATTCAGGTAGTCCGGTACCAAAGTACAGTGAGTTGCTTGCTAGTCATAGGTTGCGATCTTAGGTCAGAGGGCCAAACTTATACCCATATCCACTCGGAACATCTCTCGACAGTAGAGCATTTCGGAATTGGTCACGTTCAGTGAAATATACTCCTACACTTCACCTGTATGGCATACTAGTATCTCCACACTCCTTGGTTAAGAGGACAACCAACGTATATGTCACACAACGACCTAATCTCGATAATGTTGTCGTCCTAGTAACAACATATCATTTGGTCGCGAACAAGTTTAAGGACTCAAAGATAAATCCTCCTTTATCATAACATAAGTCCTAAGGACTTCATCATATAAGAGTTCATTTGAAGATGAAATGATGAATAATGCCAAATAATACTTTATTAATTTGTCAATTCATTTACAAAATTCAATCATCAATATGCTGACGATTGACATTTAGGATACAATTTCCAACAACTCCCACTTAGCCTAAAGCCAATCGGCACAGTATCTAATACCCATCTTCGACTTGTATTCGTCGAACTCTTTGATGCCGAGGACTTTGGTAAATGGGTCAGTCATATTTTCTTTTGTATCAATTTTTTGTAGAATCTGCCACTATGTGCTGCTTGGAACTCTTCCGGCAGATAGCACCACCCTTAAGAGTAAAGATATAACCCGACACGCTCTTGCTATCATCTTGATCTGACTGAAAACTTGAATCAGTATCTCCCTCAAGTTTTAAGTCAGAATCACCGTAGACAAGCCACTGATCTTTAGTATTTCTCAAATACTTAAGGATGGTTTTTACAACCTTCCAGTGGTTGCTACCTGGATCAGACTGGTATCTGCTCACTACTCCTAGTGAGTATGCCACGTCTGGTCTAGTACATGTCATGGCATACATTATAGATCCCACTGCCGAAGCATATGGAATTCTATCCATACTCTCTCTTTCTTAAGAGGTTGTCGGACAATCCCTTTTAGAGAGGTTAATTCCATGGCCCATTGGAAGATAGCCTTTCTTGGAATTAATCATACTGAACCTCTTCAGTATAGTATCAATGTATGTGGATTGGGATAATCCAAGCAATCTTTTAGATCTATCTCTATAGATCTTCATCCCTAGGATGTAAGATGCTTCTCCCAAATCCTTCATGGCAAATTGAGATGATAGCCAAACCTTTATTCCTTGTAATGAAGGAATGTTATTTCCGATTAAAAGAATATCATCCACATACAAAATAAGGAATATAATAACTGAACTATTTACCCATTTATAAATGCAAGGTTCCTCTTCATTCTTAATGAAGCCATATGATTTGATCACCTTATCAAATCGTATGTTCCAACTCCATGAAGCTTGCTTTAATCCATAAATGGATTTTTGAAGCTTGCACAACTTAGACTCATCTGCAGATATAAAACCTTCAGGTTGCATCATATACACCTCCTCTTCTAAATTTTCATTTAGAAAAGCGATTTTAACATCCATCTGCCAGATCTCATAATCTAAGTGTGCTGCTATCGCAAGCATAATTCGAATGGATTTGAGCATTGCCACAGGAGAAAACGTCTCATCATAGTCAATACCATAACGTTGACGATATCCCTTGGCAACTAGACGGGCTTTATAGGTCTCTACCTTTCCGTCTGCGCCCCGTTTCTTTTTGAAAATCCACTTACACCCTATGGGTTTAATCCCTTCGGGTAGGTCAACTAATGTCCATACATCATTGACCTTCATGGATTTCATTTCAGATTGCATGGCTCCAGCTATTTATCAGAGTCATACCTCTGCATTGCATCCATATATGTGATCGGATCCTCATCGTTTTCATCAAGTTCGATAGGATCCCCGTCTAGGACCAAGAAACCGTAGTATATGTCCGGCTAACGTGGTACTCTACCTGATCGCCTTAATGGTGCATCTAAGATGGGTTCTGGATCTGATCTAATCAAATCCAACTCAATTGATTCGGTAGATGGTGTCGGGTCTTCTACATGTTGAACTTTCCTAAGCTCAACATTAGAGCTTTTAGTTTCTTTACTAAGAAATTCTTTCTCTAAGAAAACAGCTCTATTACTTACGAACAACTTTTGTTCTTCAGCAAAGTAGAAGTAATATCCTTTAGTTTCTTTAGAATAACCAACAAAAAAACATCTGTCAGACTTAGGTTCAAGTTTGTCTGTTTTCAAACGTTTGACATATGCCGGACACCCCCAAATCCTAAGGTGAGAGAGCATTGGCTTACGTCCAGTCCACATCTCATGTGGTGTTTTATTTACAGACTTACTTGGAACCTTATTTAGAATGTAGCAGGCTGACTCAAGTGCATATCCCCAAAAGGATATGGGCAGACTCACAAACCCCATCATGGATCGAACCATGTCTAACAGAGTTCGATTTTTCCTTTCTGATACACCGTTATATTGTGGTGTACCAGGAGGAGTCCATTGAGAGAGAATCCCATTTTCTTCTAGATATGTCAAAAACTCACTGGTGAGGTATTCACCTCCTCGATCTAATCGAAGAGTTTTAATACTCTTTCCAGTTTATTTTTCTACTTCATTACGATATAATTTGAATATTTCAAATGATTCAGATTTATGTCTCATTAAATAGACATAACCATACCTAGAAAGGTCGTCTGTAAATGTAATGAAATATGAATACCCACCTCTAGCATTTGTGCTCATTGGCCCACATACATCAGAATGTACAAGGGTCAATAAATCACTGGCTCGTTCATCTTTTCCGGTAAAAGGTGATTTGGTCATCTTACTAAGAAGACATGACTCACAGGTTGTCAATGATTCACAATCATTAACACTAAGGATTCCCTCTTTACTTAACCTATTCATCATGTTCTTGTTAATATGACCTAGCCTATGATGCCAAAGGTAGACATCCGTGACATTATCTATTCCAGGATGCTTACTTGACGTGTACATTACATTAACAGGTTGTGATAACAAGTAGATGCCATTGCTCAATCGTCCATTCATTACAGTAACACCATTCATAATGATATCACAAGAACATTTCTTTATTGAAATTTCATAACCGTTCATGGCCAAAAGGCCTACGGAAATTACATTCAATAAGAACGTAGGACAATAGTGACAATCACTCAAGACAACTACATGAGAATTGAAAACAAGTTTGAGATTTCCTAAAGCTAGAGCTGGAACAGATCTTCCATCTCCAACATTCAGGAATCTCTTGCTGTTTTCAAATCTCTCATTGACCTAAAGTCCTTGCAACGAATTGCATATATTAAATGGACTTCCAGTATCTAATACCCAGGTCGAATTATCACATATAGAAAAATTACAAGGTGTTATCATATAAATACCTTGATCAGCAACTGATTGCCCTTTTCTCTTGCTTGGCCTATTCGGGTCAAGTGAGGCAAGGTACTGAGGATAATTCCTCTTCTAATGCCCCTGCTTCTTACAATAGAAGCATTCTGCCAGATTGTGGTCAGCCTTAATCTTTTTGGTCTGACTTGGCTTAGCACGTTGCATCTTTTTCTTTAGATTCTTATTTTTCTTCTTCCTTTCTTAAAGGTACCACGACTCCTGGACGAACCTCCCACTAAATTCACCGACCCTTTTAGGAGTTGGTGATCCTTCTCAAAAGTTTATAGTAAATCCAACAATTGGAGATAATTTACTACCAGTTTCGTCATACGAAAGTTGGTGAGAAATGGGCAGTACGAACCAGGAAGACAATTCAGTATAGCATCTTTCCCCAATTGATCATGTAGGGGAGATCCGAAAATGCCTAGGCGCTCGATTAACTCAATCATGTACAATACATGATCGGTCACCGAAGCCCTATCCTTCATACGTGTGCTGAAAATAGCACAACTAGTCTTGTGCCTTTCAACATTATCAGGAATACTGAAAGATTCATTCAACACTTGAATGATGTCTTCCGGCTGTGCATTCTCAAAATGCCTACTAAACTCATCATTCATTGCAGCGAGCATAATGCAACAGACAGTGATATGATCATTGAGCCACTTCTGATAAGTGTCTCTGACTGTACCCCGTGCATTAGCAGCGGGTTGCTCAGGTGCCGGATCTGTTATCACATAAAGGATCCATTCATGCTCTAGCACAATTTTCAGTTTCCTATACCAATTATTGAAGTTGGGACCAGTCAACTTGTCATTATCCAATAATGAGCGAAGTGACAAATTAGTGGCCATTTCTGTAAAAAGAAAATTTGGCTATTAGTATATGAATTGACTAAACACATTAGACTTGGACTTTAGTCTAAAGGTACTCCCACTATTTTATACAAATTGGTAGCCTCTACCTCCAATTTGAAAAATTACTCTTAATTCTTTAGTGGGCACTAGAACCCAATAGATCGCATATAGGCCCGAGTGTGGCTCGGCTAACCTATATGCACCTATTGGTAGGTTCTAAACCAGTTGCTTCACCAAGCAACTTCTAGTGATAATTTTGCCCTAGGTTCTTCGGCAGGCGTGTGGCGCCTCCACCGAATACCCTAGTCAGGTCCAACCATTAAATGATAGGGTTAAATCTAATCAACTAATAGACGACCAAGCCCGAGTGTGGCTCGGCTCACCTGACCGCCTATTGAAGGTACACTTAACTCATCATATATTGAATGACAATTCCAATGCTTGATAAGTACCAGGCGTGTCGCGCCTCCAATAATTATCAAAACATTGGACCCATTATCACCCAACTTAATGGGAGGCTATGACCTAGTTATCCCCATAACCATTTTATTTTAAGGACCTAATAATTTTAGAGGATTTCTTAATTAGGATAGATAAGAAGATCCGATTAGTCTAATTTCTCTCACTGACTTCACCAAATCAGATTAGACTCAAACCGGTTAAGGAGGCACCTAAATCAGTCAAACTGATTTTTCTTATAGGCATGGGCTAACTCGAATCATTAAGTGATCCAATCAAAATGTGATTGACCATGTCGGCCAGGTAAGTGAGATCGGTGGAAGGGATATGCCATTAACTCGACAAAGACGAATCAGTGCGAGTAGCTCCCAATTAAAAACTACCAGTCAAAACTGCCAAACTTACCTTAGACACCGACTGGTTAATCAACTTTGATTTGATTACTCAAATGACTCGGGATACACCTCTGAGCCTAAATCAAGTTTCATCTTGGTCTAATCAAAGACATGGACTTGATCCATCTCCAACTATTGTAAATTGACCTAGAATTTCCTTGACCTAATCTAGTTACTACTTAATTAGATTTGATCAATTAATTCTATTTGTCCATGTATGATTCTAACCTTAGGTCTAACCCAATCCTAGAAACTTGATTCAAGCTAACCCATATGCCCAAATAATTATGCAATGTCAATTAATTGAGTTACAATTCTATTTTATAATACTTAATTCTCAATTAAGTTTAGACTTATGAAAGTTTTGATCATTGCATATTTCTTTTTAATTACATATTAATTACAATCATTCAGTTCTTAAAACATATTTTTAGATCTGAGTTTTTGTAATTAATCACATGTAATCAGATTTAATTCATGTTTAAGTCATTATATTTAATGTTCATGCATCACATATACATAACAACAAGAATTAATACAAACAACATACATCTTATGTATTTGTTTTTTCACTTTTATTTTCAGATCTGATTTGTTCATTAAAATCAGAGATCATATGAATCATAAATTTTATTTAGATCTAATCTAAATAATATAATAATTTCATATTTATTCATGTTACTAATCCTAACACAAACATGCATCATATGCATCCAAAATTTTAGATCTACTTAATCATGCATAATCAGCAATTAAATCAATCATAAAAAATACTTTAGATCTAATCTAAATATGTTAATGATTTCATATTTAATTACAAAAATTAAAACATAAAAGTTTAAACATGAACCTGGCTCTGATACCACTGAAAGTGGGGGAGTCTCCACTCCTACATGGGTTCGGTCCTATTAAAAATAGGGTGACACCCATGTATATCTATCAGAGCACGCATCTCTATACGCCCTCGGATGGAGAGCCACGCTTCGTCACACAATCACGCGTGAGAGTTCCCGGAGATCAGTCACAACTCTTGGACCTTTGCTCTGATACCACTGAAAGTGAATCCTAGGTTCTTCGGTGTTAAGCATGCTGATTTTTTTTTTTTTAAAACCATGGCTGAATCTGATCGGGTTGCCTACGTACCCCTTCATAAGGGGGATCAAGCCATACGTAGTTCTTTTTAAGTTTTAAAATGCAGCGGAAAAATCGAATCAAACAATTTAATTGATGCATGCTTACAAGATCAAATCTAGAAATCAACACCTTAAGAACACATAGGATTATGCCGAAATCGTTTAAACAATTATGCTAAAACTTTCATGTATGATTAACTATCAGATCTGAAACTTAAGAACTCTATTCCGATTAATCTCTGAATATCCATCGAATGGATTCTGGAGATAACTCCGTGAGGAGCCCCAAAGGAGGATAAAACCTCGGGAAATCAGACCTAGACCCTGACTCCAAAATAAAATATTGATGTAGGATTAATACCCTTTATGATGGAAGAAACTTATGGATCTGATCCTTGACTTCTCAGCCACGCACACGAATGTCCTCTATGAGAAGTACACGCAAAGCCCTAGGTAGATCGTCTTCCGCGGGAGTGCTAGCTCGCGCAGGAATGCAGCAATGGCTGAAGCTTTCTCCTTCTAAACACTCAACCTTTGATTGTTCTTCAAGGAGATGGAGGATGGACGTGAGGAAGAAGGAGAAGAAGGGGTGGAGGCCCTCAAATAATTTTTTCAAAATTTTTTAAAACATCTAAATATGGTATATCTTGAACCCAAGGCATGGGGGTGTTTTATAGCCAAAAGATCTCCCTACGTATCACACCTAATTTAGCCAACTAATTTGGCTGATAAAATTCCCAAAAAATTCTGGTGATTTGGCAGCTAAGAGGAGATAAACATATCCAAATTTTGTACATTTTGGATCTCTAAAAGATAAGAATTCATGCATCCAAAGTTCAGCCATAGACCACCCTATTTCATGCGCCATGCAATCCCTACAAATTAGGAAATTCATCTAAATCTTTCTAGAAAGATTTAAGGCGCCATTTTTATAGAAAATATATCCCCACGCCTTCTCTCTTCTCATGCCAATTTTTGGCCAAAAATAAAGAGGATAGGTATAGAAAATATTGGGGATAAATTAAGGTGTCATTCTTCTCTAAGAAGATAAGAATGGGTTCCTAAAATTTAGGGATTCTTCTCCTTATCTAATTCTGATTATTTGGACTCATAATCCTCATCAAATAAGGTCTTCTAATTGATTTGGATCAAGCCCAATCCAATTGGGTCAAGTCCCATCAATTGGGTCAAGCTCAATCTACTTGGGTTGAACCCAATCCAAATAGGTCAAACTCTGATGCAGCCCAAATTGAATCCTATTCAATTTGGCTCAACCTAAGCCCAATTACTCAATCAAATTGAGTTCATTAGCAATCTAATTGCTAATTAATCCTTCAATAATTCAATAATTATTTTAATACAACTTTTGCTTAGGATAATTTGTCAATCGAATTGACCAAATTACCCCTAAATGATTCTTAATCATCAATCAGCCATTTGATCAACCTAGAAACTTCTATGCGTGTGACCTCATAGGTTCGAACCTAAGCCGGTAGTATAGGAACGTCTTCCTATACTAATCGATGTGACCATCTAGCAATGGTACCCGACGTCCGGATAGGCTGAATATATGCGAAGCAAATATTCTGGAACTCTGGACTATGGTTACTGTATAATTCAATCCCTTTGACTCCTAATGCCAGGATGACTTTGAGCTCACTGTCAACCCTATAATTAGTACATCCATTATGTGATTAACTTTAGATATCCCGTGACTCCTCACTTGGATTACTCTGGCCAAGGTTTTGCTAAATTAATCACAAGATATTATCTCCTGTTTCCAGGAGGGGTCAATTCCATCTTAACTCACAACTGACTACGCAAGTACTTGACTGCACCCAGTGACCTTTCGTCACTAAATTAGAAATTCAGGTAGTCTGGTATCAAAGTACAGTGAGTTGCTTGCTAGTCACAGGTTGCGATCTCAGGTCAGAGGGCCAAACTGTTAGAATACCCCGATCATGCCGCTGAAATTTTAAAAAAAAATTCAGATGCAGCGGAAGAGGCATGCGCGGGATCAACCGTTCATCGCATGAACGTTGTTCAAAAACCGTTCGTAGATAGATAAGGATTAAAAACTTTTAAATAGCATTAGAAGATCAGATCTTCACCTTTGTGCGGGTAGATGATCACCGCAAACTGATGATCGTGGTTTAGGATGAAGGTTTGCTTGAAGCCGTTCAAGTGCCCGGCCTCTACGAGTATCCACACGAAGCAGAAAACCGATCCAAGCTTTCTATCTCCCCGGGGTGCTAGCTCCCTTGCAGAGATAACTTTGATGGCTGATATCCTCCCTTTCAATCAATCCTTGATTGTGCTTGGGAGGAGGAAGAAGAAGGATGAAGAGAAGAAGAGGAACGAAGCCCTGCAGCCTTCTTTTTCTTCCTTGCGTTGGAACCAAACGGTGGAGAAAGAAGGAGGCCACCAAGATCCTTTTCTTCCCTTTGTTGTTGGTGGCTGAAAAGAGAGGAGAGGAGGGTGGCCACGTGATAGAGAGGAGAAGGGCTTCACTTATCATTAGGGCACCTCCTTTCAAAGCCTTATAAAGGCATCTAGGGCTCCTATTTGGTTTAGTCCAAGTCATGAATCAATTGGGTTCAATCTATGCTAGTCCTAATCCAATTAGAACTTGAATAAACCATGACTCAATTGAACTCTTCAATCCTAATCCAATTAGGAGTCATGTTGATTCATTAGATTAATAATTAATTAGGACTTAAGAAATCCTAATCCAATTAGAACTTGTTTAATTCTAGTCCTAATCCAATTAGGACTCTAATTTGAATTCGAAGTCCTAATCCGATTAGGACTCTAGGAATCCTACTCCAAGTAGGAATCCAAATTTAATTCAAAACTCCTAATCTAATTAGAATTGTAGGAATCCTACTCCAAGTAGGAATCCCAGTCCTACTCCAAATAGGATTCCCAGTCCAAGTAGGAATCCCAGTCCAAGTAGGAATCTCAGTCCAAGTAGGATTCCTAGTTCTAATCCAATTAGGACTCTAGGAATCCTACTCCAAGTAGGACTCTTGTTTTAAGTCCAATTAATTAATTCTCTTTGTTCCTTCTTCAGCTTATTATCAATCGAATTGATTACTTGTGATTCCTAATCACGATTCAACCATCGGATCGGTCAATGCCTCTAGTGTGTGTGACCCCATAGGTTCTACTCTGACTGGTAGTGAGATATATTGTGATCTCTATCACAATATCATTGAAAACTCCTTTCAATGGGTCGGAACGATTCCAACTCTACTCATTAGGGCTTATCGATCATCGAGATAATCCATATGAGTCCCACCATCCACCAGTGACACCTAGCAGCATGTAGTGGCTACCCAGCAGAATAGAATGATGAACCTCTAGGTGCAGTTATCATGTGATACAGTCCTTCTATCGTAGATTCCTACAGGACGGAGGTCATGGATAACTCGTCAAACCCCTTCGTCTGTCATATGTCAAGATTTATTTGACTCGAGTTCGATAGTGGAAAACTCTTTCTCCACTTTATATTACTGCCCTGGCCAAGGTCTTAGAACTCAGTCTAACAAATCACATAGGATCACTCCTCTTCTATCAAGGTCGATAGATTCCATGTAAGTGCATACCCTACTCCTACAGTGAACTTACTGCAGCCAATCTACACTACAAGGACCCATATGACTAGAGACCATGTATACGTATAGTCAAACTACAATAACCTCACTGTGAGTAGCCGAAGCACCGCAGGTCAAAGGACTAGTCATACTACTGCAACATCAAGCAAGTCACTGACGAGTGGATAGACGTCCAAGTAACTTCTTGTCTTGGTCACGCTCAGTACCCTTGTTCTCTAACAAGCACCTGCACTATCACTTCAGTATCCCTACACTGTGGACTCAAGTCTCGTCCATCCAGAAGGAAAGTGATCTGTGCACTGATCGGATCGATCACCGTCCTCGTGATGATCCATTGATCAGGAGCATTTAGAAATTAATCACCAATGATACATGGCTCAAATTCTCAACTCTTGAGAATATGCATCATCATCTTATTAATTTCTTGGACGATTCATAGACACATAAATAATATGAATGAAAAGATGCCTTTTATTTATTCAATAATAAATAGTCAAGTACAAAATTATGTCCCTAGAATTAACAATGTGTCAGCCAGATTGGCTTCTAGAATCCATTATGAATCACGAGTAATCATCATTTAGAGAGTAATTAGCCAGATTGTGCGGGTAATCGATTGACGTGCATGTGCTTGTAATACGACCTAACTAGAATCCATGATCATCACCTATTTAAATTTTAGCTTTAATTATTGTTGCGATCATAACTGCCTGCAATGTGCCGTTTGCATGTGATGTGAATGAGAGTCGGGTAGATAGGTTTACATGTGATGTAGCAAACCCAATTGAGACCTAAATTAAAACCTCCTCAATCAAGTCGAGAGTGAACCGACATGAGCAAGTCATATTAGATTAATTGATCTAATTGGTGTCTAGGAAAGCATTAAAGGTGGTTACTTAATTAGGACCTTACTCTCTGAGTAAGGGGAGCCTCCCACCTGCTTACCTGGCCAATTGTTCGATTACCTCTTATGAAGAGCTCAAGTTGGAAATACTAAGACCTGATTAACCAGTATTAAGTCAATAGGTCTTCCACTGTAGTAGAGCTGCTAAGGCCTTTCTGATGTTGATTTGTCTCGGCTGGATACAGTGGTCAAGTTGCATCGGGGGGCTGGACCTCTCTATAGACATGAGATGTTGTAGGGTAAAGGTGGGGTTGGACACCAATAACTGTTAGGTGAGGACCCAATGACGACTTTATTCCTACGGTTATACGATGGGTCTGACTTAACTAAGAAATGAGACCAATAACTGTTAGGTGAGGTTTTCATGGCTTAGAGACCAAGTTACACTACAACATGCTTGAGAAGCATTGTACAAGAGTTGTACATTCATCAATCTATGTGTCACCAATAACTGTTAGGTGAGGTGGCATGTAAATCGGTGGGACCGCAGTACCCACTAGAAACTCTAGTCGTGTGGGATTTCCGTTTTCCTACCAGGGGAGTGTGAAAAATTCGAAAAAATAGTGGGAGTTACATTTGTTCTAAAAGACCTTAGAACAGATTAGGATCAAGTACAAAAGTCTAACTAGAATCTTTACTCTTTGAGGATTATAAAGTCAGCTTCTAGACTCTTAACTCATATCCTATAGAACAACCGTTTGACCAAACCCAATTATAAAGATTGGCTCAGCAAATTTCAAAAAATAGTTTTGAATTGTGAGAAATTCGGGTATATGCTAGACCATGGAATCTTCATGTTACCAATCCGTCCGATCACTGATCAGCGTAAGACGCTTGTTAAGTGGACGAACAATGACAATAAAGTTAGGTGCTTCACAATGGCATCCATGTCCAATGCATTACAATGCCAGCATGAGAACATGAAGACTGCCAGGGACATATTAAATCATCTGCAAGAGTTGTATGGTGATCAGTGTCACGCAGCTCTGTTTGAAGTGTCCAAGAGGCTCTTCAAAGCCAAGATGCACGATGGGCAGTATGTCCATGATCATGGTTTGACCATGATAAAGGACTTAAAGAAGCTTGAGAAGCTCGGCATGACCATGCACAAAGAACTGCAAATGGATTTGATCCCGTAATCCCTTCTAGCTTCATATGAACAATTTATAGTAAATTACCATATGAACAAGATTGTATGCACCAAAACAGAATTGTTAAAAAAATTGGTAACTACCTTAGGGACGCTGAAGAGTTCAAGGGGCATCGTTCTCACTGTTGAGTTGATTTCTACTTCCAAGAGAGAGTCTATTTGGAAGAAGAAAAAGTCTGTGAAGAAACAGAAGACCGAGAAAATGCCAAATGAGGAAGTTCCAAGAAAAGGCCAATTGCAAGGAAAAATGTTTCCATTGCATCATGGACGGCCATTGGAAGAGGAACTGTCCTACATACATGGGAAAGCATAAAGAACATAAAGGGTGACAGACCTTCAGAAGGTATGTCAGAAATGCTCAGGATACTTAGGGACTGTTACCTATTGCTAGCAGAAATTTGATTTCTGTATTTTATTTAGCACAGAAAGATTTTTATTTGAAAAATAAATTGATTCAACATGGTTTTATGATTGACAGTCTCTATCACATACATATGGATGTATCTGTGAATATATCTGAGCAAACAGTGAATACCATAGGATCTAATAGATCCAAAAATGAGATAAATCTAAAGTATTTGTGGCACCTCAGGCTTGGCCATATAGGAGAAGACAGAATAAACAAATTGGAGAAACATGAGCTTTTGGGCTCATTGACTTTCGAGTCATATTTGATTTGTGAATTCTGCCTTCAAGGAAAGATGGCCAAATTATCCTTTGTAGGACACAGGGAGGTCCACTAAAATACTTACCCTAGTACACACTGATGTGTGTGGCCCATTCGATATGCAGGCTAGGGGTTGTAATTTTTACTTCATTTTACCGATGATTACTCACGGTATGGATATGTGTATGAGACACAAATATGAAACTTTTGAAAGGTTCAAAAAGCTTAGATATGAAGTAGAAAAATAAGCACAAAAAACTCATTAAGGTTCTTCGATCAGATCGAGGAAGTGAATACCTTAATGGAGAGTTCCGTGATTATCTCAAGGAGAATGGTATAGTTTCATAATGGACTCCTCCTGGTACACCTCAGCTCAATGGAGTGTCAGAGAGGAGAAATCGGACTCTATTGATATGGTCCAGTCCATGATGAGCTTCATTGATTTACCCTTGTTTCTTTAGATAGATGCCCTATTTTCAGCTATTTACTTGTTGAATAGAGTTTCCTCTAAATCCGTTCCTACCGCACCATATGAGATATGACATGGTAAGAAACCAAGATTTGGGGATGTCCGGCCCACGTCAAGAGACTACAGGCAGACAAGTTAGAGGCTTGGACCATAAGTGGCCGTGTTATAGGATATCCTAAAGAATCATTAGGATACAATTTTTACGTCTCAGAGGATCACAATGTGTTTGTGAGCCGTCACGCCATCTTCTTGGAAAAACCAGTTTATCCTTGATAGAGGCAGTGGGAGGAAAATTGAGCTTGAAGAGAAAGTCTCTGAAAAGCAACGAGTCATGGATCCTATCGAACCCATTCATACAGAGCTAGTACACGATGTCCCTCGACCACCTCGGAGATCTAGTAGGGTCTCCCATCCTCCCGATAGATACTTAGGTATACTAAAAGAGGATACCGAGGAAATGTTCCTAGTGGGAGATAGGGATCATACACAAGATCCCAAAAACTACGATGAGGCGATATCTGATATCGATTCCGAGAAATGGTTGGAAGCTATGAAGTCAGAGTTAGACTCCATGCATTCCAACCAAGTCTGGACCTTAGTAGATCCACCAGAAGGTATTGTACCTATTGGATGCAAATGGATCTACAAAAGGAAGATAGGTTCGGATGGAGAGGTAGAGACCTATAAGGCAAAGCTTGTGGCGAAAGGGTATAGTCAGCGCGAGGGCATTGACTATCAGGAGACCTTTTCACCTGTAGCCATGCTGAAATCCATCCGAATATTGCTTGCCATTGCAGCATTTCATGATTATGAAACCTGGCAGATGGATGTGAAAACAGCTTTCCTGAATGGATATCTTGATGAAGACATCTATATGGAACAACCTTTGGGTTTCACTTCCAGTGATGGAGATCACAAGGTCTGCAAGCTGCAAAAGACCATCTATGGACGAAAGCAAGCATCTCAGAGTTGGAACACTCGTTTCGATGACGCAATCAAAATATTTGATTTCATCAAAAACAAAGAGGAACCGTGTGTTTATAAAAGGGTTAGTGGGAGTGCTGTCGTATTTCTAGTACTGTACGTGAACGACATCCTCCTGATAGGGAATGATATTCCCATGCTAACCTCGGTCAAGGTCAGGTTGTCAAATAGGTTCTCCATGAAAGACCTTGGGGAAGCATCCTATATTTTGGAAATAAAGGTCTATAGAGATAGATCTAAAAGGATGCTTGGCCTATCACAGAAGATGTACATAGAGGAAGTGCTGAAAAGGTTCGGCATGGAGAAACTCTAAAAGGGGTCTCTTACTCTTAAGGCATGGAATTAATCTCTCCAAGAAAATGTGCCCCATCACATTTGAAGAGATTCAACGCATGAGCAAGATCCCCTATGCATCAGCAATAGGGAGCCTCATGTATGCCATGCTATGTACATGACTTGATATAGTACATGCTGTGAATGTCACGAGCATATGTCAATCAGATCCAGGCAAGAAGCACTGGATAGCTGTGAAGAACAGTCTTAAGTACTTGAGAAGAACTAAGGACATGTTCTTGGTCTTTGGAAGAAGATCAGAGTTGAAGGTAGAAGGATGCACACATATTGATGATAGAAAGTCTACATCAGAATATGTGCAATGGTGGTTCAGTAAATTGGAAGAGTTCCAAACAACCGATCATTATAGATTCTACCTTAGAAGCTGAATGTTAAGCCGTCTCTAAGGGTGCAGTGGAAATCTTTTGGTTTAAAAGGTTCATTGCATAGTTAGGTGTAATGTCATCAGATGTCATAACACTCTACTGCACCATAGCACTAGCTAAGGAGCCAAAGGTCTCACCAGAAATCGAAGCACATAGAGCGGCAGTTTAACCTAATAAGCGACTACCTCGAAAGAAAATAAGTAGAGGATCAGATAGTAGACTCCACAGAAAATGTGGCGGACCCATTCACTAAGCAGCTAAGTCGGCAGAAAACTAAAACGCATCTTGAGAAGATGGGGCTTAGGTTTATGGCTGATTGGCTTTAGTGCAAGTGGGAGATTGTTAGATGTATGCCCTAGAAGCCAATCTGGCTGACACATTGTTAATTCTAGGGACATAATTTTGTACTTGACTATTTATTATTGAATAAATAAAAGGCATCTTTTCATTCATATTATTTATGTGTCTATGAATCGTCTAAGAAATTAATAAGATGATGATGCATATTCTCAAGAGTTGAAAATTTGAGCCATGTATCATTGGTGATTAATTTCTAAATGCTCCTGATCAATGGATCATCACGAGGACGGTGATCGATCCGATCAGTGCACAGATCACTTTCTTTTTTCAGATCTAATAAATAGTCAAGTACAAAATTATGTCCCTAGAATTAACAATGTGTCAGCCAGATTGGCTTCTAGGGCATACATCTAACACAAACTTATACCCATATCCACTCGGAACATCTCTCGATAGTAGAGCATTTCGGAATTGGTCACATTCAGTGAAATGTACTCCTACACTTCACCTGTATGGCATACCAGTGTCTCCACACTCCTTGGTTAAGAGGACAACCAACGTATATGTCACACAACGACCTAATCTCGATAATGTTGTCGTCCTAGTAACAACATATCATTTGGTCGCGAACAAGTTTAAGGACTCAAAGATAAATCCTCCTTTATCATAACATAAGTCCTAAGGACTTCATCATATAAGAGTTCATTTGAAGATGAAATGATGAATAATGCCAAATAATACTTTATTAATTTGTCAATTCATTTACAAAATTTAATCATCAATATGCTGACGATTGACATTTAGGATACAATTCCCAACATATTCATCAGAGGAAGTAACCTTTTGAAAATCAAGAAGCACATTTAAGAGAAAACCCTGGAAAAGCAAGCCTTATTCAATTGCTTCATCTTAAAAGCCAAAAGGAAGTGGTTGAGCAGTTTCAAAGAGTCATCAATAGCTCCACCAACCCTTGTGAAGTGAAGCAAGCTTGACAAAGAAGAGAATAGCTTCTCCAAAGCGATAAACATTCTCTAAATTCTTCTTTGTAGTTTATAATTGCCTTATTTGCTCTTTTAGGAGCTTTCATTCTTTACTTATTACTCTTGTTGTAAGGTTTGTTGGTAAGTCCGTAAAACCAATATTGTAGGTTGTTGGTGAGCCCGCAAAACCAACGTAGGTTATTGGTGAGCCCGAAAAACCATCTCAGGTTATTGGTGAGCCTGAAAAACCAACTCAGGTTGTTGGTAAGCCCGCAAAACCAACATTGAGGTTTATTGGTGAGCCCGAAAAACCAATTGTAAAGGTTTTGGATTGTGAGCCCGGAAAACAATCCAACTGTAATCCGACGGATTATAGTGAATTCCCAAGGAGAGGCTTGGGGAGTGAACGTAGGTGCTTGGGGTGCACTGAACCACTATACATTGTCTTGTTTGTGTTGTACTTGTTCTTGTATTTATTCTTGCTTTATATTTGATTTTTGCTATAGGGTAAGTTCACACAAATAACTTAAGAAAGCTTCCATCGCTCTTAACAAGAAAACTTTTAAAGCACCAAAAATTTAGAAAAATCCAATTCATCCCCCCCCTCTTGGGTTGTCATCTTGGGCAACACAACCTGAAGGTTTTACATCTACAGATGAGTCTAAAGTGTGCAAGCTTCAAAGGTCCATTTATGTATTAAAGCAAGCTTCTCGGAGTTGGAACATACACTTTGATAAGGTAATCAAAACGTATAGCTTCATTAAAAATGAAGAAGAGCCCTGTATTTATAAATGGGTCAATGGTTCAGTAATCATATTTCTAGTTTTGTATGTAAATGACATTCTTTTAATCGGGAATGACTATTATGCATTACAAGGAATAAAGGTTTGGCTATCATCTCAATTTACCATGAAGGATTTGGGAGAAGCATCTTACATCCTAGGGATAAAGATCTATAGAGATAGATCTAAAAGATTGCTTGGATTATTCCAATCTACATATATTGATACTATACTGAAGAGGTTCAGTATGATTAATTCCAAGAAAGGCTATCTTCTGATGGGCCATGGAATTAACCTCTCTAAAAGGGATTGTCCGATAACCCCTCAAGAAAGAGAGAGTATGGATAGAATTCCATATGCTACGGTAGTGGGATCTATAATGTATGCCATGACATGTACTAGACCAGACGTGGCATACTCACTAGGAGTAATGAACAGATACCAGTCTGATTCAGGTAGCAACCACTGGAAGGTTGTGAAAACCATTCTTAAGTATTTGAGAAATACTAAAGACCAGTGGCTTGTCTATGGTGATTCTGACTTAAAACTTGAAGGATATACCGATTCAAGTTTTCAGTTAGATCAAGATGATAGCAAGAGCGTGTCGGGATATATCTTTACTCTTAAGGGTGGGGCCATCTGCTGGAAAAGTTCCAAGCAGCATACAGTGGCAGATTCTACATGTGAAGCAGAACACATCGCAGCATCTGATAAAGCCAAGGAAGCCGTATGGTTGCGCAATTTCATCATCGAGCTGGGAGTGGCACCTTCCATTGATGGTCCAGTTTCTATATTTTGTGATAACACTGGAGCCATAGCTCAGGCAAAGGAACCTAAAGCACATCAGTGGACCAAGCATATTCTGCGACGCTATCAACTGGTTCGAGAGATTATAGAACGTGATATTGATCTTCAGAAGATTGATACAAAAGAAAATCTGGCTGACCCATTTACCAAAGTCCTCGACATCAAAGATTTCAACGAAATAATTGGCTAGAATCCCTTACTTGAACGAAAATAGATCTTGTGGAATCATATTGAATATTTGACAATACATTCCGTACCTTGCTAAAAAACCGATCCTTGTTTACCAACCGATCCTTTGTAGGAACTACCCGTAATAACGAACTCTTCTCCTACCAGTATCGAATAGAACATGCTGAACAAAATCTTCATGTAAAACCTGCTATATATACACCTCATGTAAAACCTATGCCAGTTGGCTTTAGGCTAAGTAGGAGTTGTTGGGAATTGTATCCTAAATGTCAATCGTCAGCATATTGATGATTGAATTTTGTAAATGAATTGACAAATTAATAAAGTGTTATTTAGCATTATTCATCATTTCATCTTCAAATGAACTTTTATATGATGAAGTCCTTAAAACTTATGTTATTATAAAGGAGGATTTATCTTTGAGTTCTTAAACTTGTTCGCGACCAAATGATATGTTGTTACTAGGACGACAACATTATCGAGATTAGGTCGTTGTGTGACATATACGTTAGTTGTCCTCTTAACTAAGGAGTGTGGAGACACTGGTATGCCACACAGGTGAAGTGTAGGAGTACTTTTCACCGAACGTGACCAATTCCGGAACGCTCTACTGTAAGAGATATTCCGATTGGATATGGGTATAAGTTTAGCCCTCTGACCTGAGATCGCAATCTGTGACTAGCAAGCAACTCACTGTACTTTGGTACCGGACTACCTAAATTTCTAATTCAGTGATGGAAGGTCACTGGGTGCAGTCAAGTACTTGCGTAGTCAGTTGTGAGTCGAGATGGAATTGACCCCTCCTGAAAATAGAAGATAATATCTTGTGATTAATTTAGCAAAACCTTGGCCAGGGTAATCCTAGTGAGGAGTCACGGGATATCTAAAGTAATCACATAATGGATGTACTAATTATAGGGTTGACAGTGATCTCTAAGTCATCCTGGCATTAGGAGTCAAAGGGATTGAATTATACAGTAACCATAGTTCAGGATTCCAGAATATTTGCTTCGCATATAATCGGCCTATCCGGACGTCGAGTACCATTGCTAGATGGTCACATCGATTAGTGTAGGAAGACGTTCCTATACTACCGGCTTAGGTTCAAACCTATGAGGTCACATGCATAGAAGTTTCTAGGTTGATCAAATGGCTGATTGATGATTAAGAATCATTCAGGGATAATTTGGTCAATTCGATTGACAAATTATCCAAAGCAAAAGTTGCATTAAAATAATTATTGAATTACTAGAGGATTAATTAGCAATTAGATTTCTAATGAACTTAATTTGATTGAGTAATTGGGCTTAGGTTGAGCCAAATTGAATAGGATTCAATTTGGGCTGCATTAGGGTTTGACCTATTTGGATTGGGTTCAACACAAGTAGATTGAGTTTGACCAAATTTATGGAATTTGACCTAATTTGATTGGGCTTGATCTAAATCAATTATAAGACCTTATTTGATGAGGATTATGAGTCCAAATAATCAGAATTGGATAAGGAGAAGAATCCCTAAATTTTAGAAACCCATCCTTATCTTCTTCGAGAAGAATGATACCTCGATTTATCCCCAATATTTTCCATGCCTATCCTCCTTAGTTTTGGCCGAAAATTGGCATGAGAAGAGAGGAGGCGTGGCGCTATATTTTCTATAAAAATGGCACCTTAAATCTTCCTAAAAAAATTTAGATGAATTTCCTAATTTGTAAGGGATTGCATAGTGCATGAAATAGGGTGGTCTACGGCTGAACTTTGGAAGCATGAATTCCTATCTTTTAGGGATCCAACATACAAAATTTGGATATGTTTATTTTCTCTTAGCTGCCAAATCACCAAAATTTTTTGGGGATTTTATCAGCTAAATTAGTTGGCTAAATTAGGTGTGAGGCGTGGGGTGGTCTTTTGGCTATAAAAGACCTCCATGCCTTGGGTTCAAAATATACAATATTTAGAAGTTTCAAAAAATTCTGAAAAAATTCCATGAGGGCCTCCATCCCTTCTTCTCCTTCTTCCTCACGTCCATCCTCTATATCCTTGAAGAACAATCACAGGTTGAGTGTTTAGAAGGAGACAGCTTCAGCCATTGCAACGTTCCTGCACGAGCTAGCACTCCCGCGGAAGACGATCTATCTAGGGATTCACGTGTACTTCAAGTAGAGGCCATTCATGTGCATGGCTGCGAAATCAAGAATCAGATCCACAAGTTTCTTCCATCATAAATTGTATTAATTCTATATTAATCTTTTATTTTGGAGTCAGGGTCTAAGTCCGATTTTTCGAGGTTTTACCCTTCTTTGGGGCTCCTCAGGAAGTTATCTCCAGAATCCATTCGATGGATATTCGGAGATTAATTGGAATAGAGTGTTTACCTTTCAGATCTGATAGTTAATCATGCATGAAAGTTTTAGCATAATTGTTTAAACGATTCCGGTATAATCCTATGTGTTCTTAAGGTGCTGATTTCTAGATTTGATCTTGTAAGCATGCATGAATTAAATTGTTTGATTCGATTTTTCCGCTGCGTTTTAAAACTTAAAAAGAACTATGTATGGCTTGATCCCCTTTATGAAGGGGTACATAGGCAATCCGATCAGGTTCAGCCATGGTTTTTTTTAAAAAAAATTCAGCATGCTTAATACCGAAGAACCTAGGATTCACTTTCAATATGCCCCTCCCTTGGCTGGTTGCGTGAGGGAAAAAGGAGGGGCTACGCCCCTCCTCTTTTGAATTCAAAAGGGATAAAGATGAGCTCCTAAAATTTAGGAGCTCATCTCTATCCACACGCCATCAAAAAGGGAGGTTCAAGGGGCTGCTGTATTAATGATTTTTTCTCTCCTTCCAGCCGTAAACATCCCTCTCCCCTCTTCCTCCTTTGAGCCGCAAACAAGAGAAGAAAAAAAGAGCCTAGGCGACCCTCCTCCTTCTCCCTCTTGGTTCCAAAACAAGGAAAAAGAAAAAGGCTGCGAAGAGGCTTTTAGATCTTCTTCTTTGGTTCTTCCTTCTTCTTCCTCCTCTCAAGGCAATCAAAAGTTGATTCAAAGGAGAGAATCTCAGCCATCAAAAGACATCTTTGCAAGGAAGCTAGCACCCCGGGAGATACGAGAGCTTTGATCGGTTCATTACCTCGTGTGGATACCCGTAGAGGCCGGACGTGTGTGCGGCTTCCATAGAACCTTCAACAAATCTACGATCATCAGATTTGCGGTGATCATCTACCCGCACAAGGTGAAGATTTGATTTTCTTAATGATTTAAAAATAGTTTATAAGAATTTAATCCTAATCTATCTACAAAAGAAGTTTTAAAAATACATTCATGCGATGAACGAGATCTCTCGCATGTCTTTCTGCTGTGCATTGAATTTTTCTGAAATTTTCTACGACATGCATGGGATCCTAACAGTTGTATCAGAGTCATGGTTATGTGATGGCATGTAATTTTAATTTTCAAATGCCTGCATGCATCTTAAATTCATGTATTAGAGACCTGCGTGTCTCATGAAAAAGGGTTGTAATTTATTCTTTTATTTTTTAATTTTATCTAGGATGTAATCTGTGATGTGTTTGTACGTCAATGGTTGATCGGTGCATGCCTCTACAAGCACGATTTGTGCGGATTGAGATCAAGGGTTGATTGAAGATGGATCAAAGAGTTGATCACAATTGGACCTAGGGTATCAAGATCGAGCCAAGAGTTGAAGACGATCTAACCAATTGATGTGCATGTACTTGTACTCTGACCCCATCCTGGATCTATGATCATCACTAGTTATATTTATTTGTTGATATTATGCCTGGATGTTTATGTTTATATCTATGCGGGTACATATATATTTGCATGAGATGTGAATAGTCGATCGAGAGAGACCTAAATCATAACCTCCTCAATCAGTCGAGAGTGAACCAACATGAGCTAGTCATACTAGATTAATTGATCTAATTGGTGTCTAGGAAAGCCTGAAAGGTGGTTACTTAATTAGGACCTTACTCTCTGAGTAAGAGGAGCCTCCCACTAGCTTACCTGGCCAATTGCTCGATTACATCTTGTGAAGAGCTCAAGGTTGCAAACACTAAGACATGATTATGCAATATTAAGTCCATAGGTCTTCCACCATAGTAGAGCTGCTAAGAACTTTTCGGTGTTGATTTGTCTTGGCTGGACACAGTGGGCAAGTTGCATCGGGGGGCTGGACCTCTCTATTGACATGAGATGTTGTAGGGGTAAAGGAGGGGTTGGGCGCCAATAACTGTTAGGTGAGGACCCAATGACGACTTTATTTCTGCGGTTATACGGTGGGTCTGATTTAACTAAGTAATGGGGCCAATAACTATTAGGTGAGGTCTTCATGACTTAAAGACCAAGTACCACTGCAATTTACTTGAGAAGCATTGTACAAGAGTTGTACACTCATCCATTTATATGTCACCAATAACAATTAGATGAGGCGGCATGTAAATCGGTGAGACCGTAGTACCCACTAGTCGGGTTTTCATTTCTCCATCAGGGGAGTATGAGGGATTTGAGAAAACAGTGGGAGCACATTTGTTTTAAAATTTCCTAGAACAAATTAAGATCAAGTACAAAATCTAACTAGAATCTTTACTATCTACAGATCACAATGTCAGCTTCGAACCCTTTAACCCGTATTCTTGAGACCAACCGACTGACCGGAACCAATTACAAAGACTGGCTTAGAAACTTCAAAATCATTCTGAGTTGCGAGAAACTAGGCTATGTGCTCGAGAATGATATCCCCAGGTTACCATCATGTCCGACCGATGATCAGCGTGTGAGGATGATAGTGGTATTTGGATGATTAACACAACCATTGAGGAAATATCTAATTAAATACTACAAGTTAATATGATACATCATTACTGAGTTCGTCACTCTCGGTACAATAGAAGAATGAGATCAAGATGTATTTCAATGATTAATAATGAGATAAAATTTGCGATAGAAAAGGGATAGTGAATTTTAAATTCTAATTCGACAAAGTTTCAAGTTAAACGTACTCTTAAGGGGACAATAGTAATTTTCATTGTTAAGAGTATGTAGCACTACCATGGCATACATTCAAAATTGCTTGAAGTATATTTCATTGATTGTATGGATGAATCTAACCTTAAGTTGCAGCAAAGTGTAGAATGAGTCGACCCCAAGATTGGTGGAGTCGACCCCGGCACATCATGAAACCATCAGGCACACTTCTGCAAAAATGGCACGGATGAATAGTAGTTGAGTCGACCCCAAGCTTGCTTGAGTCGACCCCATCTTCAAGACTCTAGAAAATAAGTCTCTGGAATTTCTGAGAAGGTCGACCCCAATGGAACTTGAGTCGACCCCACTGTACCTTGAGTCGACCCCAAAAATTGTTGAGTCGACCCAAGTGAAAAATGGCTGAAATATAAGGTTCTGTATTTTCTAAGAGGGCCAACCCCAATGTAGCAGGAGTCGACCCCAGTGAAAGTTGGGTCGACCCTAGTGAAAGTTGAGTCGACCCCAAGTCTGATGAACAGTGGTTTGGTTCGACCCCAGAAAAGTTTGGGTCGATCCCAGCACGGGCAGAAGCATAACGGCTAGTTCTGCAAAAGTACTTTTTGTCCTCCCAACAGTAAGTAACGGCTAATTTTTGAAATCTAACCAATGGGGGGAGTCCAGTGGATGTGGGAAACTATTTAAAGTGACACTATTCATCAGAAAAAACATCCTTTTGCAAAATATCAAAGCTCACACAAGAAAGACAAGAGCCCTAATCTTCTTCATCCAAGTGCTTCACTCAAAGAGTCAAAAGAAAGTGATTGAGCAGATTCTAAGAGACATTAAGTGCTCCATCAACCCTTGAAGAGTAAAGTAATCTTGACAAAGAAGAGAGAAGTCTCATCAAAGCGATAACTATATTCTAAACTCTTCTTTGTAGCTCATAATTGTTATATTTGCTCATCTAGGAGTTTCAACCTTTTTCTTCTTCTTAATCACCTTGTAAAGGTTTGTTGGTGAACCCGTAAAACCAACGGTGTAGGTTTGTTGATGAACTCGTAAAACTAATTATGAAGGTTCGTTGGTGAGCCCGTAAGACCAACATAGGTTTTTGGTGATCCCGAAAAACCAAAGTGTAAAGATTTTTGGATTGTGAGCCCGGAAAACAATCCAACTGTAATCCGCGGGATTATAGTGAATTCCCAAGGAGTCGCTTGGGGAGTGGACGTAGGTGTTTAAGAGAGCACCGAACCACTATACTTCTTGTGTGTTTGCATTGTGTATTGTTTTAACTTCACTCACTCATCAATTAACTCAATTAAGGAAGTAAAAATTTAGAGAAACCATTTCACCCCCCCTCTTGGCTTATCACCTTGGGCAACAAGTGGTATCAGAGCAAGGTGCTCACATAGTATTTGTTGATCTCACAATCGAGAGACAAAGATCATGACAACCCAAGTAGGATGTTCTATGAGCGAGGGGCAATCCACAAATTGACCTTCTCTGTTTAATGGCACTAATTACTGTTGCCCAAGGTGACAAGCCAAGAGGGAGGGGGGGTGAATTGGTTTCTCTAAATTTTTTCTTCCTTAATTGAGTTGATTGATGAGTGAGTGAAGTTAAAACAATACACAATGCAAACACACAAGAAGTATAGTAGTTCGGTGCTCTCCTAAGCACCTACGTCCACTCCCCAAGCTACCCCTTGAGAATTCACTATAATCCCGCGGATTACAGTTAGATTGTTTTTCGGGCTCACATCCAAAAATTTTTACACTTTGGTTTTTCGGGATCACCAAAAATCTATATTGGTTTTACGGGCTCACCAACGAACCTTCACAATTGGTTTTACGGGTTCACCAACAAACCTACACCGTTGGTTTTACAGGCTCACCAACAAACCTTTACAAGGTGATTAAAAAGAAGAAGAAAGGTTGAAACTCCTAGATGAGCAAATATAACAATTATGAGCTACAAAGAAGAGTTTAGAATATAGTTATCGCTTTGATGAGACTTCTCTCTTCTTTGCCAAGATTGCTTTACTCTTCAAGGGTTGATGGAGCTCTTAATGTCTCTTAGAATCTGCTCAATCACTTCTTTTTGGCTCTTAGAATAAAGCACTAGGATGAAGAAGATTAGGGCTCTTGTCTTTCTTGTGTAAGCTTTGATATTTTGCAAAAGGATGCTTTCTCTGATGAATAGTGTCACTTTAAATAGTTTTCCTCATCCATTAGACACCCCCCATTGGTTAGATTTCAAAAACTAGCCGTTACTTACTGTTGAGAGGATAAAAAGTACTTCTGCAGAACTAGCCGTTATGCTTCTGCCCGTGCTGGGGTCGACCCAACCTTTTCTGGGGTCGACTCAAACCACTGTTCATCAGACTTGGGGTCGACTCAACTTTCACTGGGATCGACTCATGCTACATTAGGGTTGGCCCTCTCAGAAAACACAGAACCTTATATTTCAGCCGTTTTTCACTGGGGTCGACTCAACTCTTTTTGGGTCGACTCAAGGTTCAATAGAGTCGACTCAAGTTCCATTGGGGTCGACCCTCTCAGGAATTCCAGAAACCCAGTTTTGAATGACACAGCCTTGGGGCCGACTCATGTTCAGTTGGGGTCGACTCAAGGTGGGGTCGACTCAAGTTACATTGGGGTCGACCCTCTCAGAGATTCTAGAGACTTGTTTTCTTGAGGCTTGAAGATGGGGTCGACTCAAGCAAGCTTGGGGTCGACTCAACTACTGTTCATCCATGTCATTTTTGCAGAAGTGTGCCTGATGGTTCCATGATGTGCCGGGGTCGACTCCATCAATCTTGGGGTCGACTCATTCCACACTTTGCTGCAACTTAAGGTTAGATTCATCCGTATAATCAATGAAATATACTTCAAGCAATTTTGAATGTATGCCATGGTATTGCTACATACTCTTAACAATGAAAATTACTATGGTCCCCTTAAGAGTACGTTTCACTTGAAACTTTGCCGAATTAGAATTTAGAATTCACTATCTCTTTTCTATCACTAATTTTATCTCATTATTAATCATTGAAATACATCTTGATCTCATTCTTTTAATGTACCGAGAGTGTTGAACTCAGTAATGATGTATCAAATTAACTTGTAGTATTTAATTAGATATTCCCTCAATGGTTGTGTTAATCATCAAAATAACACTGTCATCCTCAATCTCCCCCTTTTTGATGATAACAAAATATTGAGTATGAGCATATTGATACTTATCTTAAAATTAGTTTTAGAAGAGCTCAAGTTGCTGAATTTCATCTTTTCAAATTTGAGAGTGAAGTCTCCTCCTTTTTTATCCAAATATTGCCAATTTAAACTTTTGATTTTCTCCTCCTTTCTTTTATATTTGGTTAAAGATAAAACTTCAAAAATTTGAGATAAAGCAAGAGTTTCAGATTATGTATCGAGGTATGAGAGGTATGTGCCAAATTCTGAAATTTGATTGAAAGTTTAGACTTTAACATTTTTATTGTTACATATTGCTCCCTTTTAAGTGTATATTATCTCATATTATATTTTTCAACCTCGTTTGTCAACTTATTGCAACTTCTTTCTTTCCTTGCTTCTCCCTCTTTTTGTTATCATCAAATAGGTGCATGGCAATAGATAAGTAGACGCAGTAAATAATAAACAGTCAAGTTTTACTGATCAATATGGAACATTGTAGTACATTAACGCCAAAAATACAATGTTCTTCAATCAAAGTGCAAAGTACATGAACAACACAAAATACGTATGAGAACTAGATAAATCCTAGGCACTAATCATAATGCTAACATCAGCCTAGGGGTATCTAATGGCTGTGATCTAGTCCTCATCCTCCTAGCATAAGTGGCGAGGGGAGGTCGAGCCTGATGGGACTGAGTCTGGCGTGGACCTCGCTGAGCTGGATGACTCTGTGCCGAAACCTCTTGACTCAGCTGCTCGAGGCACAGATGGACCATGAGCCTCTCTCTCTCTCCGTAATGCTCCCACCTCCTCTCTGAGGTCGCTAAGCTCAGCAGTCATAATGTCCATCCTGCTCGTCAATCCGTCAGAGAGAGTCCTCACCTGAGCTGACACAAGCTCAGTCATCCTACTCCAAAAATCCTTTGTGCACCCTGTGGGTGTGGATGATGAAGGTCCAGCTTCTGAAGGTGCTGTAGGATGATCCGCAGGTACCTCAGCCTCAGGGATGGGGTCTCCAACCTCTGGTGCATCACCCTCTAGTGTATGTATCCCTGCTCCTGCACGCACCCACTGCCCGTCCACCTTCTCATAACCCATGCGAACTAGGGACCGTGTAGTGTAAGTGTCAGTGAATAGCAGATGCCTGGATATCTCTCCCTCCACAGATATGTTATGCTGTCAGAAGACCAGGATGAGTATCATACCATAGGGCAGGGAGACTGTCGAATTGCATATAGCCTTTCTCATCTGCCTAATCATCATAGCTGGGAGGTTCAGGAGAATGCCCTGAATAACGTGCTCCATAATAACCAAATCTCGCTCAGATATAAGATCAAATCTTTCACTTTTCGAAAACAAAATCTTACCTATGAAGTTGTGCAACAACCTCATCTCAGCTGATAGAGAACTCGCTATCACCTTTTCGGAAAAGTCAAAATCATCGTTCTCAAGGATCAACTGTAGAGCTCTCAACTTGTTTTCCGGCCTTTCTGGAGTTGCACCTTCATAGGGGAGATGGAGCAACTCACTCAAACTTTCTTCTGAAACCCTAACCCGTACACCTCGGACCTCGGATACAAGCCCTCCCATTCCAACTTTTAGGAAGGCATAGAACTCACGAACCAAGCCCGGGTAGGTCACCAAATCTAGGGAGCAAAGATACTCCCATCCCTGCCTTCGGATCCAATCCCCCAACCAGAACCCTTCTTGATCCAAAAATTTGGAGTGGATCCTTCTTCCTGTGGTTACCGGTCTCCCTGCATATTTAGCAAGTTGAACTGAAGGGGAGGGAGGTGGAGGAGGCTCTGCACGTGTCTCACCTTGTGGAGGCACTGTAGACGAGTCCCTAGCATGCCTATCAACAATGGTTGACCGTGAGACTCTTCTGGATCGCTTAGCAACGGCTCGCTTGGGTCCCATTCCTTCCAAGATCTTGATCTAACGGCTTGGGGAAGCAATCTAGCACTATTTGGAGATGATTGGAAGAGATTGGAAAGTGGAAAATAGGGTTTTAGGAAGAGGACAAGATGAAACAGTGCCCTAGAATAGCTCATGGGTCCCTCTTTTAAAAATAGGGTCCCGCCGTTGGGTCGATCCCAGATTTTTCTTGGGTCGACTCAACGTGGGGTCGACCCCATTCTGGCTCGGGTCGGCCCCAGTTCAGAAAATTTTCTTTCTCTTCCTTTCCTTTTAAAAATTCTTCCTTTCCTCCAATCCTTACAAAGTCTTTATGGGACAATGATATATGAGAAAGGAATCTATAGATAACTAGTTTGACTAATGTTTCATGGGTTTTTCGAAATGGGAGGAGAGTATCATGAGACAACTTGTTCCTTTTGTCTTTCCGTAATCAAAAGGATCACATATGCTTAATTCCCTCCTAAGCATGCAAAATTTATCTTCACTTAAAGGTTTTGTGAATATGTCAGCTAATTGGTTCTCAGTACATACATGCTCAATACATATATTTCCATTTTGCACATGATCTCTAATGAAATGATATCTTATTTCAATGTGTTTGGCTTTAGAGTGCTGAACCGGATTTTTAGTAAGGTTAATGGCACTAGTGTTATCACACTTTATAGGAATATTGTCAAGTTTAATTCCATAGTCCTCTAGTTGTTGCTTGAGCCATAGTACTTGAGCACAGCAGCTCCCGGCAGCTATATATTCTGCCTCAGCCGTTGACAATGCTACCGAATTCTGCTTTTTGCTAAACCATGATGCTAAGTTATTCCCTAAAAATTGACATGTTTCACTAGTGCTCTTCCTATATAATTTGCAACCAGCAAAATCTGCATCAGAATATGCAAGTAAATCTAGATGAAGTCTCTAGAGTACCATAAACCTATGTTTGTGGTTGCTCTTAAATATCTAAGGATACTTTTGACAACACTTAGATGTGACTTCTTAGGATCTGATTGGTATCTAGCACATATTTCCACACTAAACACTATGTCTGGCCTACTAGCAGTAAGGTAAAGCAAAGATCCAATTAAGCCTCTATAAAGCTTTATATCTACACTTTTTCCTTTTTCATCTTTGTCTAGCTTACTAGTGGGATTCATTAGGGTGCCTATTCCTTTGTGATTTTCATTCCCAAACTTCTTTAATATTTTCTTTGTGTACTTAGTTTGATGAATGAAGATACCTTCCTTAGTTTGCTTGATTTGTAATTCGAGAAAGAAATTTAGTTCTCCCATCATACTCATCTCGAATTCTCGTTACATTAATCTAGCAAACTCTTTGCAAAGATTATCATTAGTGGCACCAAAGATTATGTCATCTACATATATTTGTACCACTAGCAGATTTTTATTTTCTATTTTGAGAAAAAGTGTTTTATCTACATGTCCTCTACTGAAATCATTATTCAGTAGAAATTTGCTTAGTCGATCATACCAAGCCCTAGGTGCTTGTTTCAATCCATATAATGCTTTATGTAATCTAAACACATGATTTGGCAATTCATGATTCTCAAAACCAGGAGGTTGCTTTACATATACTTCTTCCTCTATAACACCGTTTAAGAAGGCACTTTTTATATCCATTTGATACAGTTTGAAATCCATGAAGCATGCAAAAGCTAGAAGTAATCTAATAGCTTCTAATCTGGCCACGGGGGCAAATATTTCCTCAAAATCTATTCCTTCTTCTTGATTGTATCCCTTAGCTATAAGTCTAGCTTTATTTCTTATAACTACCCCATTTTCATCTAATTTATTTTTAAAGATCCATTTTGTTCCAATTACAGAGTTATACTTTGGTCTCTCAGTTAATGTCCATACATTACTTCTTTTGAATTGATTTAATTCTTCTTGCATAGCATTTATCCAATTTATGTCTTTTTCAGCTTCTTCACAAGTCTTAGGTTCTAATTGTGAAACAAAAGCAAGATAGTCATTTAAATTTCAAAAAACCCATGAAACATTAGTCAAACTAGTCATCTATAGATTCCTTACTCATGTATCATTGTCCCATAAAGAATTTGTAAAGATTGGAGGAAAGGAAGAATTTTTAAAAAGAAAGGAAGAGAAAGAAAATTTTCTGAACAGGAGCCGACCCGAGCTAGAATGGGGTCGACCCCACGTTGAGTCGACCCAAGAAAAATCTGGGGTCGACCCAACGGCGGGACCCTATTTTTAAAGAGGGACCCGTGAGCTATTCTAGGGCACTGTTTCATCTTGTCCTCTTTCTAAAATCCTAATTTCTAGTTTCCAATCCCTTCCAATCATCTCCAAACAGTGCTAGATTGCTTCTCTACACCGTTAGATCAAGACCTAAGGAAGGATTGTTAGATGTATGTCCTAGAAGCCAATCTGGCGGATACATTATTAATTCTGGGACATAAATTTGTACTTGACTTTATTATTATTGAATAATAAATGGGCATCTTTTCATTCACATTGTTTATATGTCTATGAATCGTCCAAGGAATTAATAAGATAATGATACATATTCTCAAGAGTTGAGAATTTGAGCCATGTATCATTGGTGATTAATTTCTAAATGCTCCTGATCAATGGATCATCACGAGGACGGTGATCGATCCGATCAGTGCACAGATCGCTTTCCTTATGGATGGACGAGACTTGAGTCCACAATGTAGGGACACTGAAGTGATGGTGCAGGTGCTTGTTAGAGAACAAGGGTACTGAGCGTGACCAAGACAAGAAGTCACTTGGATGTCTATCCACTCGTCAGTGACTTGCTTGAAGTTGTAGTAGTATGACTGATCCTTTGATCTGCGGTGCTTCGGCTATTCACAGTGAGGTTATTGTAGTTTGACTGCACATATACATGGTCTCTAGTCATATGGGTCCTTGTTGTGTAGATTGGCTGCAGTAGGTTCACTGTAGGAGTAGGGTATGCACTTACATGGAATCTATCGACCTTGATAGATGAGGAGAGATCCTATGTGGTTTATAAGATTGAGTTCTAAGACCTTGGCCAGGGCAGAATATATAGTGAAAAAGAGTTTTCTACTATCGAACTCAAGTCGAATAAATCTAGACATATGACAGACAACGGGGTTTGACGAGTTATCCATGACCTCCGGCCTGTAGGAATCTACGATAGAAGGACTGTATCATACGATAACTGCACCTAGAGGTTCATCATTCTATTCTGCTGGGTGGCCACTACATACTGCTAGGTGTCACTGGTGGATGGTGAGACTCACAGGGATCATCTTGATGGTCGATAATCCCTGGTGAGTTGAGTTGAAATTGTTTCAACCCATTGAAAGGAGTTTTCAATGATATTGTGATAGAGATCGCAATATATCTCACTACCAGTCAGAATAGAACCTATGGGGTCACACACATTAGAGGTATTGACCGATCCGATGGTTGAATGTGATTAGGAATCACAAATAATCAATTAGATTGATAAATGGTTAACCCGCTAAGAGTTAGTGGTTAGAAGAAGGAATAATTGCAATTGGATTGCAATTTAATTTAATTAATTGGATTTAATTAATTGGACTTGATCATGAGTCCTACTTGGAGTGGGATTCATGGAGTCCTAATTGAATTAGAAATTCAAATTAAATTAGCGTCCTACTTGGAATAGAATTTCTAAAGTCCTAATTGTCTTAGGGCTGAAATTTGGACAAGTCCTAATTAGATTAGGATTTTCTTAAGTCCTAATTAATTTTAATTTTAATCTAATTAATTAAATGACTTCTAATTGGATTAGGATTGAAGAGTTCAATAGAGTCATGATTCAATTAAATCCTAATTAGATTAGGATAAGGAGGAAATTGAAATGGGTTCATACAAATCCTATTTTGACTAGGATTGGACTCACGCAATGCACCCAAATTAAAATACCCTTTAATTGGATTAAATGGCAGATTAATATGGACTTGAGGGAGGGGCTTACGCCCCTCCTCTTGGGCATTGCGTGGGAGAAAAAGGAGGGGCGCACGCCCCTCCTAGGTGGCATGAAAAATGAGATAAGGATGAGCTCCTAAAAAATAGGAGCTCATCTTTATCTCTTAATATTTCAAAAGGGTAGCATGGGATTTCGGCCAAGGAAGAAGTTTTTCTCCTGATTCCAGCCGTGAGCACCCTCCTCCATCTTCCTCCTTTGAGCCACAATCAAGAGAAGAAAAGGAAAAGCCTAAGACACCCTCTTCCTTCTTCATCTTGGTTCCAAAAGGAAGAAAAAGAAAAAGGCTGCAGGGCTTTGTTCTCGTTCCTTTGGTTCTTCCTTCTTCTTCCTCCTCTGAAGCCAATCAAAGGTTGATTCAAAAGAGAGGACTTCAGCCATCCATAGCCATCTCTGCAAGGGAGCTAGCACCCCGGTGAGATCCAAAGGCTTCGATCGAGTCAGTACTTCGTGTGGATACCTGTAGAGGCCGGACGCGTGTGCAGCTTCCATTGAACCCTCATCAAATACCACGTAAATCAGATTTACGGAGACCATCTACCCACACAAGGTGAAGATCTGATCTTCTTAATGATTTTAAAATGGTTTAAAATAATTTAATTCTAATCCATCTACAAACGAAAGGTTTTAAAATATGTTCATATGATGAACGGATCCCGCATAGATTTTTCCGCTGCAATTTAAAAATTATTTCGAAATTTTCATGGCATATGTGGGATGCTAACAGTGGTATCAGAGCCAGGTTATGTAGATTAAGATTAGAATTAAATTTTTCAAGGCATTTTAGATCTAAAATTTAAGGAATTATGCTTGCTGAAATTTATGTATGCAGAATTTTCAGCTTGCTGATTTTTCTGCATACTAATATTTAGATGCTTAGATTAATGATTCTAATGCTTTGATAATGTGATTACAAATGTTTAAAGTCAAATCTAGCATGATCAGCAAGTCATGAGATGGAATAATCAATTAAATTATAGATCTGAAAATAATTTTTATCCATGTGATGCGTATGGTGATGATCATGGATGGACCCTTTGAATGTGCTGAAATGTTCTGCGATATTCTGTGATGCATGTAATTTTAATTTTCAGATGCCTGTGTGCATCTTAAATTCATGTATTAGAGACCTGCGTGTCTCATGAAAAGGGTTGTCATTTTATTTTTATTTTTAGTTAATTTTTAAAGCAATCTGGGATGTAATCTGTGATGTGTGTTGCACGTCGATGGTTGATCGATATGTACATTAACAAGCTCAACATGCACGGATCGGGATCAAGGGTTGATTGAAGATTAATGAGAGCACAAAAGTGCGACCTACATATCACCTAAATTAGTATTATTGCTAACCGATAATGATAAATTCACTGGATTAATATTATATTTGGGTTTGGCACAGATTTTCATAAATTAGAGATAAAATGCACATTGAGTACAAATTTGACTAAAGAAGGATTCCTTCCCAGATCCGACCCGGTTGAAGATCGGATCGGGTCCGAGTTGGGTTCGGATCCGAATCGGGTCCAAATTCTTTGTGCTTTTGGGAAAGAATTTTGGCCAAATCTAATTTGGCCATATCATAACTATGAGGTGCTGGGTAACCCATGATTTGAAAGACTTGCAATTGACCTCCAGTCAGAACAGATGACCCGCGACGAACCAAAATCGTCCGTCCACAAGCCAAATTTCATATCACACTATTTTTTATTATTACCTAGATGACTAATTGGATGGAAATTGGTGTCTCCCAGCTCCATCTCACGAGGGCAAAGGAAATCCCAGCGATCCTGCACCGCATCCTCACCGCGTCTCCACCGCATCCATGCCGTGCATCCCTTCCAAATCCTCCGCCGCCCAACAGCCCGAGTATGCCGCCATCAGCAGCCATCCCCACCTCTCATCCACATCTGCAAGCTTCCCAAATCAGCAAGCCATCACCACGATTCACCCTAGCTCCTTCCCCATTTGCAAGCCGTGATCACCGCATTCATCTCCCTCAAAGCAAGGAAGATCCCAGCATCCTTCCTCTTCCGCGTACGATCCCGGATGATCCGCCTCCCATCAACGCCACAGCATCCCCATTTCCTCCTCTTCCGGCCACAGCAACGGAATCCCAGCGATCGCGTCCGGCTCCTCGCACCAGCCCGCCTCTCAACCAAGTGTCCAAGATCCCACGATGCATCAAGACGTGCGCCCATTCCGGATTCCCAGCGAGCCCGTGATCCTTCCTTCCGCATCAGGCCGCCATCTTCAAGCATCCCGTGGCATCCGTCCCAAATCCCAGCTCTTCTGTGAATCTACTCTTTCGCGATCCACCCAGCCATTAGCATCCAAGCTCCCGCTTCCAGTCAAGCACCCGAAGAAGGAAGCCCCAGCCCCCTCTTCCGCAATCACCGGCGATCCCGCATCTGTGGCCCAAAGAAGCAAGCGCCCACCTTCCGCTTCCATGCCATCATCCCGTCGATCTCGGTCCACGGATCCGCGATTCTCCCAGCCTTCGGGCTATAAGAAGGAAGGAGGTCGGCAAGGAGGGGGGGAGAGCTGGGAGTGGGAGGAGCCGGCGGAGTCCAAAGAAGAAGAAGGGAGGAGGGAGCTCTCGGTGGGGTGTTGAGCCAAAGAAACAGAGGAGGAACAGGGGGTGCTCGGCTCGGTTGGAGGAAGAAGAAGTGTTGATGCTCTGTTTTCAAACAGAGCCAGTGCTTTGTTTTGTTTTTTTTATTCTTTTTCTTTTTCTTTTCATGTTTAGTTTTATTTTTAAGGGCAATGTTTTATGTTTATTGTTATTTTAATTAAGAGCAATGTGTTTTGAGTTTGAGTTTTAATTGAGAACAATGTTTTAAGTTTTAACTTTAGAGAATTTTATTTTGGTGGAGTGTTTTACTTTTAAGATTTTATTTATGCTGAAATTTTAATTTCTTTTATGCAATACATTAAATCTTCTTTTATGAAATTTATGTTTGCTTCAATCCTCTTAGTTTCATCCATTTTAATTTTATGCCAGAGCTTTATTTTTTATTAAAAATGCTTTTTGAATCTGAGTACATGTCGTCTAGTTAATTTTAATTAAAAATCATTCTCCGGTAGACTAGAGATTCCATCATCATCCCCGATATAATGTTTTTCTTCTATTATTCAAAAATCGCTTTTGAATCCGAGTGAACGTTTTTATTTTTAAGCAACTCCAATCGCTTCCCTGTGGATCGACCTCTTATAACCACTATTCCTCGAGTAAACCAGGTAAGAGTAAATTAAATTTAACTTTTGTTCGTCGGTTCTAACAACGATCTGTCTAGCGTATTTTTTTTAGTAGACAGGAATCGGACGAACAAATTTTGGCGCCGTTGCCGGGGAGGCAAATCGAAAAGCAAGAACGATCACGAAGATCAAATCGAATTTTGGATACCCGGAGTGAACGCACTCCGGTAGTAAGTTTTTATTTTTATTAATTTTTCTTATTTTTTTAGTTAGTAATTTTGTAGTTATTATTAGTTATTATAAGTTTTTTTATTAGTTATTCTGAAATTTGAAATTCAAAATATAAAGTTTTCTAAAAAAGTAAAAAAAAAATTGAAAAAAATTTCCAAAATTCAAAAATTCAAAAATTTAAATTCAAAATTTGAATTCTGTGATTTGAAATTTGAAATTTAAATTTTTAAAAAAAAATAAAAAAAAAATTAATTAAAAAAAATTCAAAATATATATATATATATTATTTTTGCTAGTAATTGATACCAAGGTGATCATACCTCTATTGGGACTCCTCACGGAGTAATCTCCAGAGCTTATTCAACGGGCATTCGGAGATTGACTGACGCATAAGGATTGTGTTTAGTTTACATTCAAGTTATTGCTATAAAAAAAAATTAAAAAAAAAATTAAAATTAAAAAAAAACAACATAAAATTTAAAAAAATAAGAAAAATAAAAAAATTGCTTGCTCATTTAATCAGTACAACCTAATGACATTGCATAAACTTTAAAAAAAATATTGATTATTTGCTGCATTTAGTATTAAGCATTTGCATAAAGTAATTAAGGGCAAAATCCATTAAAAAGATAAGGTCGGGAAGTCATTACCTGTCCTTAGCCCAAAAATCACCACCTTGCATACTTATCCTAAGCCAAATTAAATTAAAATCAAATTAGACGTTGGCCTTAGGGTTTTCGAGCTCAATTAGGCTCTTGGAAAGAAGCGGCTGAAAGCCACTCCAGTGAGAATTTAGTAATTGGTGATGTCTAGGAAAGTTTTACAACAGTGAGAACTGTTACGGGTATTGTGGTATCGGTGTATCCCTTCTGGCACCACCACACACTCCGGGACTTTCCTGGTCACTGATTACTGGATTGCTTAACTGGTAAGCTCAAGCTTAATCTGAAAGGGAGATTAGGAGCTGTCTAATCTAGGAGAGAATTTCAGGAACTTTTTAACCTGATATATCTCTGTGCAACTAGATTTAAGAAGCTACTAAACCTCACTTAGCTCTAAGACTAATAGGGTCAAATTGTTGTGTGGTGTTGATTGTGGTCATCTTGGTCTAGCCCTTCTTCTTATCTTTTAGGATTTCGTTTAAAAAATTGAGTCTAATTAAGTTGTGGAAAATGTATGCATGGTAGAAGGTCATTAAGGGATAAGTTAACCCCATTTGATCCTGAGATTGACAGAACTTTTCATCACAACCTGCGAACTGTAAACCAACCGTCGATCTCTACAATGGGTGAACATATTAGAACCCTGAATGAATTGTTTGCACCCGCATCCGCTAGTCCCCCTACCTGCATAGTATTACCGATTAATAATGCAGCCCAATTCGAGATTCGGGCTGCAACAATAAACATGTTACCCAAGTTTCATGGGTTCGAGAGTGAACAACCCTACATTCATCTGAACAAATTTTTGACAATCTGTCAAATGTTTAGAAATCAAAACTTAGATGAAGAGGGTATTAAATTAAGATTGTTTCCCATGACTTTAGAGGATCGTGCCGCTGCATGGCTATATTCCCTTGCTTCAAATTCCATCACATCATGGGAACAACTATCTAGAAAGTTCATGGCTAAGTTCTATCCCATGGTAAAAACTGAAAAAATTAAGAATGCCATAAGAACTTTTAGAGAAAAATCTGAGGAGGAATTTTTCCAACTTTGGGAAAGATTCCATGACTTGTTGGTCAAATGCCCACACCATGGGCTTGATAAGGCTGATCTGGTCCACTTCTTTTATAAAGGACTACCTCCAGCACATAGAAACATGATTGAGTCCATGCACAAGGGTAGGTTCATGAACCAAACCCCGGATCAAGCCTATGAATTTCTTGTTGACTTAGCTGAAAATGCCCAAAATTGGAGTAGCTATGGTGAGGAAGTAATTAGAGATGAGTTTGGGTCTAGAAAACCAGGTAATTATGAAATGAAAGCAGACCCAGAACTCAAAAATGTCATGTCCAATCTGGTGGCTGGAATGAACAACTTGAGTAAAAAGTTTGATGCTTTCACTGTTTCCACTAGTTCGAGTTCATACAAAGAGTCAAATTCCGTCATGAAAGTGGATCACGAGTCATATAGTTTGTGTGTTATGTGTAACAGTCCTGAGCATCTAGTGGAGTGCTGCCCTAGTCTGCCTAACATAAAGGCCGAGCAAGCAAATACTCTAAATTCATATAGTGCCTTTAAGAAGCCCACTCCCAACTCGTTCAGCCCAGTTTACCACCCTGATAATAGGTTCCACCCAAATTTCTCATACAAGCAAAATGAACCTATTCAGCATCAAGGTGGTCCACTAGGTTTTCAGAACAACTTTCCCAGGATAGGTCCACCACAAATGAACCAACCTTTGGTTCCATCTGTACCGCCTTATAATACCCCTATCCCACAGCAACCTTCACAATTAGAAACCATGATGGCTAATATGATGAAACAACAACAAAATTTTATCAAGCAACAACAACAGACCAATACAGCCCAAGCCCAGACTAACCAATTCCATGCGCAAGCAATTGCAAAACTTGAGGTTAGTCTGAGCCAAATAGCTAACTCTCTAGGGGATAGGAAGAAAGGTGAACTACCTAGTCAACCAGTGCCTAACCCTAGTAGACAACAAAATCAAGGTCAGATAGGTCAGTATCAAATCAATTCTGATGGAAATCCGACCTATGAAGTCCAGGCAATTACCACTTTAAGGTCTGGCAAGCAAGTGGATAATAAAGTCCAACTTCCTGAAAATGAAAAAGAAAATAAAACTGAATCCGATAAGAATCCTATTCAGAAGAGGGGTCCAGAACAGGACAAACCGGAAGAAAGGGAAGAACCCATAGAAACATACAAACCCAAGGTTTTTTTTCTCAGTAGACTTCAGGACTCCAAGAAACAATCTAATTTTGATGAAATCTGTTGGGAACCCGCCCATGCCGCTGATATTTCAAAACAAAAATCAGATGGCAGCGGAATCGGCATGCACGGGTTCGACGTTCATCGCATGAACATTGTTTCTAGACCTTTCGTAATTAGGTAAGAATTAAAACTTTTAAAACTATTAGGAAGATCAAATCTTCACCTTGCGCGGGTAGATGATCACCGCAAATCTGAATTCGTAGTTTTGGAAGAGGGTTCGCTTGAAGCCGTTCAAACGTCCGGCCTCTACGGGTATCCACACGAAGCAGGATCCGATCCAAGCTCTCTATCTCACCGGGGTGCTAGCTCCCTTGCAGAGATAGTTTTGATGGCTGATGTTCTCTCTTTCAATCAACTCTTGATTGTGCTTGGAAGGAGGAAGAAGAAGGATGAAGAAGAGGAAGAAGATGAGCCCCTACGCAGCCTTCTGCTGTTCCTTGCGTTGGATGAAGGAAGGGAAGGGAAAGGAAGCCACCAACTCTTGGCTTTTCTTCTCCCTTTGCTTGCGGCTGAACCAAGAGGAGGGAAGGGGGCTTCCACGGCTTGAAGAGGAGGAAAAGGATTCAACTAGGGCGCCGGCCCTAGTCCTCCTTTAATAAGGATGAAGGGCTCCTACAAGTTAGGAGCCCTTGACAACTTTCCAAGAGGGGGCGCCGGCCCCTTCTCTCTTCATGTCGCACCTAATCAAGTGGAGAGGGGCTGATGCCCCTCTTACTTGGTTAGCCTAATCCTCTTCCAAAGAGGATTAGGTCCCTCTTTCATGGTTTAATCCTAATCTAATTAGGATTGGCCAAATTGGGTTCAATCTATGCTAGTCCTAATCCAATTAGGACTTGAATGAATCATGGCTCAATTGAACTCTTCAATCCTAATCCAATTAGGAGTCATGTTGATTCATTAGATTAATAATTAATTTGGACTTAAGGAATCCTAATCCAATTAGGACTCTATTTGAATCCGAAGTCCTAATCTAATTAGGATTTCTAGGAATCCTACTTCAAGTAGGAATCCGATTTTGATTCAAAATTCCTAATCTCATTAGGATTGTAGGAATCCTATTCCAAGTAGGAATCCCAGTCCTACTCCAACTAGGATTCCCAGTCCTAATCCAATTAGGACTCTAGGAATCCTACCCGAAGTAGGATTTGTGTTTAAGTCCAATTGATTAATTCCCTTTGTTCCTTCTTCAACCGAATATCAATCGAATTGATTACTCGTGATTCATAATCACTATTCAACCATCAGATCGGTCAATACTTCTAGTGTGTGTGACCCCATAGGTTCTATTCTGACTGGTAGTGAGATATATTGTGATCTCTATCTCAATATCATTGAAAACTCCTTTCAATGGGTTGGAACGATTCCAACTCAACTCGTTAGGGTTTATCGATCATCAAGATAATCCCTATGAGTCCCACCATCCACCAGTGACACCTAGCAGCATGTAGTGGCTACCCAGCAGAATGGAATGATGAACCTCTAGGTGCAGTTAACATGTGATACAGTCCTACTATCGTGGATCCCTACAGGACGGAGGTCATGGACAACTCGTCAAACCCCATCGTCTGTCATATGTCAAGATTTATTCGACTTGAGTTCGATAGTGGAAAACTCTTTTTCCACTTTATATTACTGCCCTAGCCAAGGTCTTAGAACTCAGTCTAACAAATCACATAGGATCACTCCTCTTCTATCAAGGTCGATAGATTCCTTATAGGTGCATACCCTACTCCTACAGTGAACTTACTGCAGCCAATCTACACTGCATGGACCCATATGGCTAGAGACCATGTATGTGTGCAGTCAAACTACAATAACCTCACTATGAGTAGCCGAAGCACCGCAGGTCAAAGGACCAGTCACACTACTGCAACATCAAGCAAGTCACTGACGAGTGGATAGACATCCAAGTGACTTCTTGTCTTGGTCACGCTCAGTACCCTTGTTCTCTAACAAGTACCTGCACTATCACTTCAGTGTCCCTACACTGTGGACTCAAGTCTCGTCCATCCAGAAGGAAAGTGATCTGTGCACTGATCGGATCGATCACCGTCCTCGTGATGATCCATTGATCAGGAGCATTTAGAAATTAATCACCAATGATACATGGCTCAAATTCTCAACTCTTGAGAATATGTATCATCATCTTATTAATTCCTTGGACGATTCATAGACACATAAACAATATGAATGAAAAGATGCCTTTTATTTATTCAATAATAAATAGTCAAGTACAAAATTATGTCCCTAGAATTAATAATGTGTCAGCCAGATTGGCTTCTAGGCATACATCTAACAATCTCCCACTTGCACTAAAGCCAATTGGTCATGTATCTTAGGCCCATCTTCTCAAGGTGGGCTTCAGTCTTTTGCTGACTCAGCTGCTTAGTGAACGGGTCTGCCACGTTATCCGCGGAGTCTACTCTCTGCACCTCTACATCATAGTCGCGTATGAAATGGAAGCGCCGCTCTATGTGCTTGGACGTCTGATGAGACCATGGCTCCATAGCTAGTGCTATGGTGCCAATGTTATCGCAGTAAAGTGTTATGGCATCTAATGACATTACACCTAACTCTGCAATTAACTTTTAATCAGAAGGTTTCCACTGCACCCTTAGATACGGCTTAACATTCAGCTTCTAAGGTAGAATCTATAATGATCGGTTGTTTGGAACTCTTCCAATTTACTGAACACAATTACACATATTCTGATGTAGACTTTCTATCATCAATATGTGTGCATCTTTCTACCTTCAACTCTGATCTTCTCCCAAAGACCAAGAACATGTCCTTAGTTCTTCTCAAGTACTTAAGACTGTTCTTCACAGCTATCCAGTGCTTCTTGTCTGGATCCGACTGATATCTGCTTGTGACACTCACAGCAAGAGCTATATCAGGTTGTGCACACAGCATGGCATACATGAGGCTTCCTATTGCCGATGCATAGGGAATCTTGCTCATGTGTTGAATCTCTTCAGATGTGTTGGGGCACATCTTCTTGGAGAGATGAATTCCATGTCTTAGGGGTAAGAGACCCCTCTTGGAGTTTTCCATGCTGAACCTCTTCAGCACCTCCTCTATGTACATCTTCTGTGAAAGGCCAAGCATTCTTTTAGATCTATCTCTATAGACCTTTATTCCCAAAATATAGGATGCTTCTCCAAGGTCTTTCATGGAGAATTCTTTTTGACAACCAGACCTTGACCGAGGTTAGCATGGGAATATCATTCCCAATCAGGAGAATGTCATCTACGTACAGTACGAGAAAAACGACAGCACTCCCACTAACCTTTTTGAAAACACATGGTTCCTCTTCGTTTTTGATGAAATCAAACGTTTTGATTGCGTCATCGAAACGAGTGTTCCAACTCCGAGATGCTTGCTTTAGTCCATAGATGGACTTTTGCAGCTTGCAGACCTTGTGATCTCCATCACTGAAAGTGAAACCCAAAGGTTGTTCCATATAGATATCTTCATCAAGATATCCATTCAGGAAAGCAGTTTTCACATCCACCTGCCAGATTTCATAATCATGAAATGCTGCAATGGCAAGCAATGTTCGGATGGATTTTAGCATGGCTACATGTGAAAAGGTCTCCTGATAGTCAATGCCTTCGCGTTGACTATACCCTTTCGCCACAAGCCTTGCCTTATAGGTTTCTACCTCTCCATCCGAACCTATCTTCCTTTTGTAGATCCATTTGCATCCAATAGGTACAATACCTTCTGGTGGATCTACTAAGGTCCAGACTTGGTTGGAATGCATGGAGTCTAACTCTGACTTCATAGCTTCCAGCCATTTCTCGGAATCGATATCAGATATCGCCTCGTTGTAGGTTTTGGGATCCTGTATGTGATCCCTATCTCCCACTAGGAACATTTCCTCGGTATCCTCTGCTAGTATACCTAAGTATCTATCGGGAGGATGGGAGACCCTACTAGATCTACGAGGTGGTTGAGGGACATCGTGTACTGGCTCTTTATGAATGGGTTCTATAGGATCCATGACTCGTTGCTTTTCAGAGACTTTCTCTTCAAGCTCAATTTTCCTCCCACTGCCTCTATCAAGGATAAACTGATTTTCCAAGAAGATGGCATGACGGCTCACAAACACATTGTGATCCTCTAAGATGTAGAAATTGTATCCTAATGACTCTTTAGGATATCCTATAAAACGAGCACTTATGGTCCTAGCCTCTAACTTGTCCGCCTGTAGTCGCTTGACGTGGGCCGGACATTCCCAAATCTTGAGATGACCCAGACTTGGTTTCTTACCATGCCATATCTCATACGGTGTGGTAGGAACGGATTTAGAGGGAACTCTATTCAATAAATAAATCGCTGTGAGTAAGGCATCTCCCCCAAGGAACATAGGTAAATCAGTGAAGCTCATCATGGACCTGACCATGTCCAACAGGGTCCGATTCCTCCTCTCTGACACCCCGTTGAGTTGAGGTGTACCCGGAGGTGTCCATTGTGAGACTATACCGTTTTCTTTGAGATAGTCCCAAAATTCTCCACTAAGGTATTCTCCTCCTCGATCTGATCGAAGAGCCTTAAGAGGTTTTCCAGTTTGTTTTTCTACTTCATTCTTGAACTCTTTGAACTTTTCAAAAGATTCAGACTTGTGTCTCATAAGATACACATACCCATACCGTGAATAATCATCGGTAAAGGTAATGAAGTAAGAATAACGTCCCCTGGCAAGCACATCGAATGGGCCACATACATCTGTATGTACTAGGGTAAGTATTTCAGTGGTCCTCTCCCCATGTCCTACAAAGGGCAGTCTAGCCATTTTTCCTTGAAGACAGGACTCGCAAACTGGATATGACTCGGAAGTCAATGAGCCGAGAAGCCCATCTTTATCCATTTTGTTCATCCTATCCTCTCTAATATGGCCAAGTCTGAGGTGCCACAAATATCTTTGGTTTATCTCATCTCTGGATCTTTTGGATCCTTTGGCACTCACTTCTTGCTCGGTAACATTCACAGATACATCCATATGTAAATGATAGAGACTGTCAATCATAAAACCACGTGCGACTATTTTATTTCTTAAATAAATAGAACAGCAGTCTTTGTCAAATGTAAAAACATGACCTTCCTGTGCTAGACATGAAACAGAAATCAAATTTCTGCTAGCAACAGGTACATAATAGCAGTCTCTAAGTATTAAACTAAATCCAGACGGTAGTCGCAGATGGTAGGTGCCCACAGCCACAGCAGCAACTTTTGCCCCGTTGCCAACCCTAAGGGTTACCGCACCTTCTGCCAGCCTTCTACTTTCCTTTAGACCCTGCATGGTAGTGCACAGATGAGCACTAGAACCAGAATCTATAACCCAACTAGAAGTAGAAGAAACCGTTAGATTAGTTTCAATTATGAGCAAGTCTATACCTTCTGAAGGTGTGTCACCTTTCTTGTTCTTCAGGCTCTCGAGGTATGAAGGACAGTTTCTCTTCCAGTGGCCTTCGACATTGCAGTGGAAACATTTTCCTTTGTCGTTAGCCTTTTTCTTTTGAACTTCCTTCTTTGGCTTCTTGTCTTTCTTCTGCTTCTTAGCAGGCTTCTTTTTCTTCCAAGTAGACTTTCTCTTGGAACCAGAAGTCAACTCAGCAGCAAGGACATTGCCCCTTGAACCTTTCAAGGCTCCCTCAGCAGTTACCAGCATGTTGATTAGTTCAGTCTTAGTGCATTCAATCTTATTCATGTGGTAGTTTACTATAAACTGACCAAATGAATCAGGAAGTGACTGTAGGATCAAATCCACTTGTAATTCCTTGTGCATGTCCATACCGAGCTTCTCAAGCTCCTCTAGGTCCTTGATCATAGTCAGACCGTGATCATGGACAGACTGCCCCTCGCGCATCTTCGCTTTGAAGAGCCTCTTGGACACTTCAAAACGAGCTGTGCGACTCTGCTCACCATACAACTCTTGCAGGTGTGCCAGTATGTCCCTAGCAGTCTTTATATTTTCATGCTGGCATTGGAGTTCATTAGACATGGATGCCATCATATAGCATTTTACTCTAATGTCATCATCCAACCACTTTTTATGCATTTCACGCTGAACATCAGTAGGACGTGCTGGTAGTGTGGGGATATCTGAATCGAGTATGTAGCCTATCTTCTCACAGTCCAAAACTATTTTGAGATTTCTAAGCCAGTCTTTGTAATTGGTTCCGGTCAGTCGGTTGGTCTCAAGAATACGGGTCAAAGGGTTTGAAGCCGACATTGTATCTGCAGAGAGTAAAGATTCTAGTTAGACTTTTGTACTTGATCCTAATCTGTTCTAAGGTCTTTTAGAACAAATGTAACTCCCACTATTTTCTCGAATCCCTCACACTCCCCTGGTAGGAAAACGGAAATCCCACACGACTAGGATTTCTAGTGGGTACTGCGGTCCCACCAATTTACATGCCACCTCACCTAACAGTTATTGGTGACACATAGATGGATGAGTGTATAACTCTTGTACAATGCTTCTCAAGCATGTTGCAGTGTAACTTGGTCTCTAAGCCATGAAGACCTCACCTAACAGTTATTGGTCCCATTTCTTAGTTAAGTCAGACCCACCGTATAACCGTAGGAATAAAGTTATCATTGGGTCCTCACCTAACAGTTATTGGTGCCCAACCCCACCTTTACCCTACAACATCTCATGTCTATAGAGAGGTCCAGCCCCCCGATGCAACTTGACCACTGTGTCCAGCCGAGACAAATCAACATCAGAAAGGCCTTAGCAGCTCTACTACAGTGGAAGACCTATTGACTTAATATTGGTTAATCAGGTCTTAGTGTTTGCAACTTGAGCCCTTCATAAGAGGTAATCGAACAATTGGCCAGGTAAGCAGGTGGGAGGCTCCCCTTACTCAGAGAGTAAGGTCCTAATTAAGTAACCACCTTTCATGCTTTCCTAGACACCAATTAGATCAATTAATCTAATATGACTTGCTCATGTCGGTTCACTCTCGACTTGATTGAGGAGGTTTTGATTTAGGTTTCAATTGGGTTTGCTACATCACATGTAAACATATCTACCCGACTCGCATTTACATCACATGCAAACGGCACATCACAGGCAGTTATAATCGCAGCATCAAATTAAAGCTAAACTTTAACTAGGTGATGATCATGGATTCTAATTAGGTCGTATTACAAGCACATGCACATCAATCGATCAAGTGGTCTTCAACTCTTGAATTGGTTCCAAGCCTCCTTGATTCGATCCTTGATCAACTCTTGATCCCATCGCCATCAACCGCTTAGATCACCTTTCATCTCATGCCTTTGCTTCAACTTGATCGTTGATGTACATCACATCACAGAAATACAACCAGATGTAAAATAAAAATAAAAATAATTTACATCTCCTTTTAGGAGGCACGCAGGCCTCTCAAAACATCAAACAAGATGCATGCAAGCATCTGAAAAATTACATGACATCGCAGATCACATCGCAGGTCATTACATTTGATACCAAAAGGGTTTGAATCCTATGATCATCACCGTATGCAACAATTATAATTTTCAGATCTGAAAACTAACTGACTATATCATGACATAGGTCGCTGATCATGCTAATCATGATTCTAAACTTTGTAATCCCATTAACAATGCAATTAGAATCATCTTTTTATCACATAAAAATCAGCATGTAAAAAATCAGCACCCCTGAAAAATCTGCATGCAGAATTTTTCAGCATGCATGATCATTCAATTTTCAGATCTAATAAGCCTTTAGATATTTAATTCTTACCTTAATCTACGAAGCCTAGGCTCTGATACCACTGTTGGGAACCCGCCCATGCCGCTGATATTTCAAAACAAAAATCAGATGGCAGCGGAATCGGCATGCATGGGTTCGACGTTCATCGCATGAACGTTGTTTCTAGACCTTTCGTAATTAGGTAAGAATTAAAACTTTTAAAACTATTAGGAAGATCAAATCTTCACCTTGCGTGGGTAGATGATCACCGCAAATCTGAATTCGTGGTTTTGGAAGAGGGTTCGCTTGAAGCCGTTCAAACGTCCGGCCTCTACGGGTATCCACACGAAGCAGGATCCGATCCAAGCTCTCTATCTCACCGGGGTGCTAGCTCCCTTGCAGAGATAGCTTTGATGGCTGATGTTCTCTCTTTCAATCAACTCTTGATTGTGCTTGGAAGGAGGAAGAAGAAGGATGAAGAAGAGGAAGAAGATGAGCCCCTACGCAGCCTTCTGCTGTTCCTTGTGTTGGATGAAGGAAGGGAAGGGAAAGGAAGCCACCAACTTTTGGCTTTTCTTCTCCCTTTGCTTGCGGCTGAACCAAGAGGAGGGAAGGGGGCTTCCACGGCTTGAAGAGGAGGAAAAGGATTCAACTAGGGCGCCGGCCCTAGTCCTCCTTTAATAAGGATGAAGGGCTCCTACAAGTTAGGAGCCCTTGACAACTTTCCAAGAGGGGGCGCCGGCCCCTTCTCTCTTCATGTCGCACCTAATCAAGTGGAGAGGGGCTGATGCCCCTCTTACTTGGTTAGCCTAATCCTCTTCCAAAGAGGATTAGGTCCCTCTTTCATGGTTTAATCCTAATCTAATTAGGATTGGCCAAATTGGGTTCAATCTATGCTAGTCCTAATCCAATTAGGACTTGAATGAATCATGGCTCAATTGAACTCTTCAATCCTAATCCAATTAGGAGTCATGTTGATTCATTAGATTAATAATTAATTTGGACTTAAGGAATCCTAATCCAATTAGGACTCTATTTGAATCCGAAGTCCTAATCTAATTAGGATTTCTAGGAATCCTACTTCAAGTAGGAATCCGATTTTGATTCAAAATTTCTAATCTCATTAGGATTGTAGGAATCCTATTCCAAGTAGGAATCCCAGTCCTACTCCAACTAGGATTCCCAGTCCTAATCCAATTAGGACTCTAGGAATCCTACCCGAAGTAGGATTTGTGTTTAAGTCCAATTGATTAATTCCCTTTGTTCCTTCTTCAACCGAATATCAATCGAATTGATTACTCGTGATTCATAATCACTATTCAACCATCAGATCGGTCAATACTTCTAGTGTGTGTGACCCCATAGGTTCTATTCTGACTGGTAGTGAGATATATTGTGATCTCTATCTCAATATCATTGAAAACTCCTTTCAATGGGTTGGAACGATTCCAACTCAACTCGTTAGGGTTTATCGATCATCAAGATAATCCCTATGAGTCCCACCATCCACCAGTGACACCTAGCAGCATGTAGTGGCTACCCAGCAGAATGGAATGATGAACCTCTAGGTGCAGTTAACATGTGATACAGTCCTACTATCGTGGATCCCTACAGGACGGAGGTCATGGACAACTCGTCAAACCCCATCGTCTGTCATATGTCAAGATTTATTCGACTTGAGTTCGATAGTGGAAAACTCTTTTTCCACTTTATATTACTGCCCTAGCCAAGGTCTTAGAACTCAGTCTAACAAATCACATAGGATCACTCCTCTTCTATCAAGGTCGATAGATTCCTTATAGGTGCATACCCTACTCCTACAGTGAACTTACTGCAGCCAATCTACACTGCATGGACCCATATGGCTAGAGACCATGTATGTGTGCAGTCAAACTACAATAACCTCACTATGAGTAGCCGAAGCACCGCAGGTCAAAGGACCAGTCACACTACTGCAACATCAAGCAAGTCACTGACGAGTGGATAGACATCCAAGTGACTTCTTGTCTTGGTCACGCTCAGTACCCTTGTTCTCTAACAAGTACCTACACTATCACTTCAGTGTCCCTACACTGTGGACTCAAGTCTCGTCCATCCAGAAGGAAAGTGATCTGTGCACTGATCGGATCGATCACCGTCCTCGTGATGATCCATTGATCAGGAGCATTTAGAAATTAATCACCAATGATACATGGCTCAAATTCTCAACTCTTGAGAATATGTATCATCATCTTATTAATTCCTTGGACGATTCATAGACACATAAACAATATGAATGAAAAGATGCCTTTTATTTATTCAATAATAAATAGTCAAGTACAAAATTATGTCCCTAGAATTAATAATGTGTCAGCCAGATTGGCTTCTAGGCATACATCTAACAAAATCATGGAAGTCTTTAAAACTGTTCAAATAAATATACCTTTTCTCGATGCCATAAGACAAATTCCCTCCTATACAAAATTCTTGAAAGACCTCACCACGGTCAAAAGAAAAACAAGTATTCCTAGGCAAGCTGTTATGGCTGCACAAGCCTCATCTCTCATTCAACAACAGATTGCCCCGAAATTCAAAGACCCTGGTTGCCCAACTATTGAAATAAAAATAGGAGAGACGATCATCCAAAGAGCTCTATTAGATTTAGGAGCCAGTGTAAACCTACTTCCTTACTATGTGTACCAAAAATTAAGTTTGGGGGAATTAAAGCCAACAAATATTACCCTTTCCTTAGCAGATAGGACAGTGAAGTACCCCAAGGGGATTGTAGAGGATGTAATAGTGAAAGTAAATGAGTTTTACTATCCTGTGGACTTCGTTATCCTTGAGACTGAACCTGCAATACATCCAGACAGTCACACACCTATAATTTTAGGTAGACCTTTCTTAGCCACAGCAAATGCTTTGATCAACTGTCGAAATGGGATGCTGAAGTTATCTTTTGGCAACATGAAAGTCGAGCTTAATGTCTTCAACATAAGTAAACAACCACCAGACGACAAAGAAATCAATGAAGTTGACATGATTGAAAGTCTGGTTCAGGAGACTTTCTTACAAACTTATAATGAGGACCCTTTAGAAGCTTACCTTGCCCATTCCGAGGAAGGGGTCAAGCATGCGCCTCTTAGTTCTGTTCCCCTTATGAGCATAGATCGTCATCAGCCGACTGTTCTTCATCGGACTTGTCCAAAACCATTCTTAGATAATGGTTGAAAAAAAAGGGAGATTTACATTTTGTCTGGCTGAAGACATAAAACTTAGTGCTCTTGGGAGGCAACCCAACATGTAAATATCTTCTATTAAAAAAAAAAAAGTTCAATAAATTACTAACATGCAGGTTTGGGGGATTTTGTCCCAATTTTCAATTTACCCACCCATATCAGGTAACCTCTCCTCTGTCCTCTTACTGCTTTAAATTTTCTTTAACATTGAAGACAATGTTAGATTTAGGTTTGGGGGTATTTTTACGCATTTTATAAAAAAAAAGTTTTTAGTTAAAATTTTTGAAAAAAAAAATACAACACACAAGGTATATAAAATCTAAGAGCCCAATGACTAGTTGGAAGTAGTGCAAAGTGAGTTCTTTTTATTAAGTTCCTTTTAGTGAGTTGTAAGCTAATTAGTGCTTTGAATTTCACAACACATCTGGCCTGCATTTTCTAAGGTATAGGTTCGACATTGTGTTGAGAATATGGTAGCAACCTCGAATCCTGATGAACCATCTTTTTCTGATCCAAAAAAAAAAAAAATGGTGGATTTAGTCAGGTACATCGAAAAGGGCTACCTATTGTCAAAGGTAAGCGGGCTTGTGATGAGGAACCTGAGCATAGGTCCGTAGGGGAGTCTTAATGCCCGACACCTCATGCCAACTGGTATGAGAATTGTCGACTAATTGCTCGCTACATGGAGGAATCATCACAGGAGTAAAAGTGCACAATATATACACTATCATTTCTCTTTAATGAAAAAAAAACAAAAACAAAAACAAAAAAACAAAAAAAACAAAAAAAAATGATGAAAAAAAAAATGTATATTGACCTTAAGAAAGATAATAGTGCGAAAGCCGTCGTTGTAAAAATTCGAGTAAACTGGAATATTACAGATAAAGCCCATAAGGTATTAAAGTAAACATCCACAACTCTCGAAATCCTGCAGAAAAGATGATTTTGAATCAGCAAATAGGTCTTGTCCGACCAATTTTTGGAAACTACTAATATTAGTGATATTTTGGAGATCCGAAACCTTAGCTGGTGCATGGTCCAAACTTCACTGAGCACTCAAGTATAAATAAGTTTTACAACTCCCTAACGGAAAACTTAATGACTTCAACTTAAATTGCATACTAACCTAGAATTTGGGCTACTTAGTAATTAAAATCTTGTGTGCTTTTGAAATTCTTATCAGTTATGTACTTAAAATTAGACTTTCATTTCATAAAATAAATTTTATTTTGGGATTGAAGTTTGTGGGTAACTTCACTGCAAACCCTTACGAGACAACACTCGTCCACTAGGGTAACCTAGGGGTTTAAAGGCTTGTTGCACGTGCTAAGTGCAATCGTAATGCTCTACGAAAGTGAGTATTTATCTTAGTATATTTATATAATAAATAACACTTTTGCACTCTTATTTTATCATTTTCGCACTAAATTGCTAGAGACTAGCAATAAGCTAGTTGGGGGGTGTGATGAGAGCACAAAAGTGCGACCTACATATCACCTAAATTAGTATTATTGCTAACCGATAATGATAAATTCACTGGATTAATATTATATTTGGGTTTGGCACAGATTTTCATAAATTAGAGATAAAATGCACATTGAGTACAAATTTGACTAAAGAAGGATCCCTTCCCAGATCCGACCCGGTTGAAGATCGGATCGGGTCCGAGTTGGGTTCGGATCCGAATCGGGTCCAAATTCTTTGTGCTTTTGGGAAAGAATTTTGGGCAAATCTAATTTGGCCATATCATAACTATGAGGTGCTGGGTAACCCATGATTTGAAAGACTTGCAATTGACCTCCAGTCAGAACAGATGACCCGCGACGAACCAAAATCGTCCGTCCACAAGCCAAATTTCATATCACACTATTTTTTATTATTACCTAGATGACTAATTGGATGGAAATTGGTGCCTCCCAGCTCCATCTCACGAGGGCAAAGGAAATCCCAGCGATCCTGCACCGCATCCTCACCGCGTCTCCACCGCATCCATGCCGTGCATCCCTTCCAAATCCTCCGCCGCCCAACAGCCCGAGTATGCCGCCATCAGCAGCCATCCCCACCTCTCATCCACGTCTGCAAGCTTCCCAAATCAGCAAGCCATCACCACGATTCACCCCAGCTCCTTCCCCATTTGCAAGCCGTGATCACCGCATTCATCTCCCTCAAAGCAAGGAAGATCCCAGCATCCTTCCTCTTCTGCGTACGATCCCGGATGATCCGCCTCCCATCAACGCCACAGCATCCCCATTTCCTCCTCTTCCGGCCACAGCAACGGAATCCCAGCGATCGCATCCGGCTCCTCGCACCAGCCCGCCTCTCAACCAAGTGTCCAAGATCCCACGATGCATCAAGACGTGTGCCCATTCCGGATTCCCAGCGAGCCCGTGATCCTTCCTTCCGCATCAGGCCGCCATCTTCAAGCATCCCGTGGCATCCGTCCCAAATCCCAGCTCTTCCGTGAATCTACTCTTTCGCGATCCACCCAGCCGTTAGCATCCAAGCTCCCGCTTCCAGTCAAGCACCCGAAGAAGGAAGCCCCAGCCCCCTCTTCCGCAATCACCGGCGATCCCGCATCCGTGGCCCAAAGAAGCAAGCGCCCACCTTCCGCTTCCATGCAATCATCCCGTCGATCTCGGTCCACGGATCCGGGATTCTCCCAGCCTTCGGGCTATAAGAAGGAAGGAGATCGGCAAGGAGGGGGGGAGAGCTGGGAGTGGGAGGAGCCGGCGGAGTCCAAAGAAGAAGAAGGGAGGAGGGAGCTCTTGGCGGGGTGTTGAGCCAAAGAAACAGAGGAGGAACAGGGGGTGCTCGGCTCGGTTGGAGGAAGAAGAAGTGTTGATGCTCTGTTTTCAAACAGAGCCAGTGCTTTGTTTTGTTTTTTTTTTATTCTTTTTCTTTTTCTTTTCATGTTTAGTTTTATTTTTAAGGGCAATGTTTTATGTTTATTGTTATTTTAATTAAGAGCAATGTGTTTTGAGTTTGAGTTTTAATTGAGAACAATGTTTTAAGTTTTAACTTTAGAGAATTTTATTTTGGTGGAGTGTTTTACTTTTAAGATTTTATTTATGCTGAAATATTAATTTCTTTTATGCAATACATTAAATCTTCTTTTATGAAATTTATGTTTGCTTCAATCCTCTTAGTTTCATCCATTTTAATCTTATGCCAGAGCTTTATTTTTCATTAAAAATGCTTTTTGAATCTGAGTACATGTCGTCTAGTTAATTTCAATTAAAAATCATTCTCCGGTAGACTAGAGATTCCATCATCATCCCCGATATAATGTTTTTCTTCTATTATTCAAAAATCGCTTTTGAATCCGAGTGAACGTTTTTATTTTTAAGCAACTCCAATCGCCTCCCTGTGGATCGACCTCTTACAACCACTATTCCTCGAGTAAACCAGGTAAGAGTAAATTAAATTTAACTTTTGTTCGTCGGTTCTAACAACGATCTGTCTAGCATATTTTTTTTAGTAGACAGAAATCGGACGAACAAAGATGGATCAAGGAGTTGATCACAATGGGACCTACAGGATCAAGATCGAGTCAAGAGTTGAAGACGATCAAACCAATTGACGTGCATGTGCTTGTAAAATGACCCCATCCTGGATCCATGATCATCACCATTTAATTTTATTTTTGATAGATGCCTAGATGTTTAATGCTTATGTTTATGCGGGTAGATTTATATTTGCATGAGATGTGAATACGCGATCGAGTGAGACCTAAATCGAAACCTCCCTAATCAGTCGAGGGTGAACCAATATGAGTTAGTCATATTTGATTAATTGATCTAATTGGTGTCTAGGCAAGCCTATAAGGTGGTTACTTTGTTAGAACCTTACTCTCTGAGTAAGGGGAGCCTCCCACCTGCTTACCTGGCCAATTGTTCGATTACCTCTTATGAAGAACTCAAGTTGCAAACATTAAGACTTGATTATGCAATATTAAGTCCATAGGTCTTCCACCGTAGTAGAGCTGCTAAGGTCTTTTCGGTGTTGATTTGTCTCGGCTGGACATAGTGGGCAAGTTGCATCGGGGGACTGGACCTCTCTATTAGACATGAGATGTTGTGGGGTAAAGGTGGGGTTGGGCACCAATAACTGTTAGGTGAGGACCCAATGACGACTTTATTTCTGCGGTTATACGGTGGGTCTGACTTAACTAAGTAATGGGGCCAATAACTGTTAGGTGAGATTTTCATGACTTAAAGACCAAGTACCACTGCAATATGCTTGAGAAGCATTGTACAAGAGTTGTACACTTATCCATTTATATGTCACCAATAACTGTTAGGTGAGGCGGTATGTAAATCAATGAGACCGCAGTACCCACTAAAATCCTAGTCGCGTAGGATTTTCGTTTCTCCATCAGGGGAGTATGAGGGATTCGAGAAAATAGTGGGAGCATATTTGTTTTAAAAGATCCTAAAATAAATAGAGTTCAAGTACAAAGTCTAACTAGAATCTTTACTCTCTACAGATCACAATGTCAGCTTCAAACCCTTTGACCCGTATTCTTGAAACCAACCGACTGACCGGAACCAATTACAAAGACTGGCTGAGAAACCTCAAAATAGTTCTGAGTTGTGAGAAATTAGGGTATGTGCTCGAGAGTGACATCCCCAGGTTACCAGCACGTCCTACTGATGATCAGCGTAAGATGCATCAAAAGTGGACAGATGACGACATTAGGGTCAAGTGCTACATCATGGCATCCATGACTAATGAACTTCAATGCCAGCATGAGAATATGAAGACTGCTAGGGAAATACTGGCACACCTGCAAGAGTTGTATGGTGAGCAGAGCCGCACTGCACGCTTTAAAGTATCAAAGAGACTCTTCAAGGCAAAGATGCGCAAGGGGCAGTCTGTCCACGATCACTGTTTGACTATGATCAAAGACCTAGAGAAGCTTGAGAAGCTCGGTATGAACATGCATAAGGAACTGCAGATAGATCTGATCCTGCAATCCCTTCCTGATTCATTTGGGCAGTTTATAGTAAACTACCACATTAATAAGATTGATTGCACTAAGACCGAATTGTTGAACATGTTGGTAACTGCTGAGGTAGCCTTGAAAGTTTCAAGGGGCTCTGTTCTAGCTGCTGAGCTGACTTCTGGTTCCAAGAGAAAGTCTACTTGGAAGAAAAAGAAGCCTGTAAAGAAGCAGAAGAAAGATAAGAAGCTTAAGAAGGAAGTTCACAAGAAAAAGGCTAATGACAAGGAAAAATGTTTCCACTGCAACGTCGATGTCCATTGGAAAGGGAACTACCCTTCATACCTCGAGAGCCTAAAGAACAAAAAGGCAGACACACCTTCTGAAGGTATATTAGACTTCTAGTTGGGTTTTGGATTCTGGTTCTAGTGCTCATTTGTGCACTACTATGCAGGGTCTAAAGGAAAGTAGGAGGCTGGCAGAAGGTGCAGTAACCCTTCGGGTTAGCAACGGAGCAAGAGTTGCTGCTGTAGCTGTGGGCACCTATCCTCTGCGATTACTGTCTGAATTTAGTTTATTGCTTAGAGACTGTTATTATGTCCCTGCTGCTAGCAGAAATTTGATTTCTGTTTCATGTTTAGCACAGGATGGTCATGTTTTGACTTTTTACAAAGACTACTGTTCTATTTATTTCAGAAATAAATTAGTTGCACGTGGTTTTGTGATTGACAGACTCTATCACTTGCATATTGATGTGTCTGTGAATGTGTCTGAGCAAGTAGCGAGTGCCATAGGATCTAAAAGATCTAGTGATGAGATAAACCAGAAGTATTTGTGGCACCCAGGCTTGGCTATATTGGAGAGGACAGAATGAACAAAATGAAGAAAGATGGGCTTCTCGGCCCATTGACTTCCGAGTCATATCCAGTTTGTGAGTCCTGTCTTCAAGAAAAAGTGGCTAGATTACCCTTTGTAGGACATGGGGAGAGGACCACTAAAATACTTACCCTGGTACATACTGATGTGTGTGGCCCATTTGATGTGTCAGCCGGGGGTCGTTATTCATACTTCATTACCTTTACCAATGACTATTCACGATATGGGTATGTGTATCTTATGAAATACAAATCTGAGTCTTTTGAAAAGTTCAAAGAATTCAAAAATAAAGTAGAAAAACAGACTGGAAAAACCCTTAAGGTTCTTCGATCAGATCGAGGAGGAGAATACCTTAGTGGAGAATTTCGGGACTATCTCAAGGAGAATGGCATAGTCTCACAATGGACGCCTCCAGGTACACCTCAACTCAACGAGGTGTCAGAAAGGAGGAATCAGACTCTATTGGATATGGTCCGATCCATGATGAGCTTCACTGATTTACCTATGTATCTTTGGAGAGATGCCTTACTGTCCGCGATTTATTTACTGAATAGAGTTCTCTCTAAATCCATTCCTACCACACCGTATGAGATATGGCATGGTAAGAAGCCGAGTCTTGGTCATCTCAAGATTTGGGGATGTCCGGCCCACATCATGCAACAACAGGCGGACAAGTTAGAGCCGAGGACCATAAGTGCTCGTTTTATTGGATATCCTAAAGAGTCATTAGGATACAATTTTTACGTCTCAGAGGATCACAATGTGTTTGTGAGCCGACATGCTGTCTTCCTGGAAAAACAGTTTATCCTTGATAGAGGCAGTGGGAGAAAAATTGAGCTTGAGGAGAAAGTCTCTGAAAAGCAACGAGTAATGGATCTTATAGAACCTATTCACATAGAGCCAGTACACGTAGTACCTCCTCCACCTCGTAGATCTAGTAGGGTCTCCCATCCTCCCGATAGATACTTAGGTATACTATAGAGGACACCGAGGAAATGTTTCTCATGGGAGATAGGGAACAGTACAGGATTCCAATACCTACAACGAGGCGATATCTGATATCGATCCGAGAAATGGCTAGAAGCCATGAAGTCAGAGATAGACTCCATGTATTCCAACTAAGTCTGGACTTTAGTAGATCTACCAGAAGGTATAGTACCTATTGGATGTAAATGGATCTACAAAAGGAAAATAGGTTCGGATGGAAAAGTAGAGACCTATAAGGCAAGGCTAGTGGCAAAAGGGTATAGTCAGCGCGAAGGCATTGACTATCAGGAGACCTTTTCACCTGTAGCAATGCTAAAATCCATTCGAACATTGCTTGCCATTGCAGCATTTCATGATTATAAAATATGGCAGATGGATGTGAAAACTGCTTTCCTAAATGGATATCTTGATGAAGATATCTATATGGAGCAGCCTTTGGATTTCACTTCCAGTGATGAAGATCACAAGGTCTGCAAGCTGCAAAGGTCCATCTATGGACTAAAGCAAGCATCTCGGAGTTGGAACACTCGTTTCAATGATGCGATCAAATCGTTTGATTTTATTAAGAACGAAGAGGAACCGTGTGTTTACAAGAAGGTTAGTGGGAGTGCTGTCGTGTTCCTCGTACTGTACGTGGATGACATCCTCCTGATAGGGAATGATATTTCCATGTTAACCTCGGTCAAGGTCTGGTTATCAAAAGAGTTCTCCATGAAAGACCTTGGGGAAGCATCCTACATTTTGGGGATTAAGGTCTATCGAGATAGATCTAAGAGGTTGCTTGGCCTATCACAGAAGATATACATAGAGGATGTGCTGAAAAGGTTCAGTATGGAAAATTCTAAAAGGGGTCTATTACCCCTTAGGCATGGGATTCGTCTCTCCAAGAAGATGTGCCCCAACACATCTAAAAAGATACAACGTGTTGCCCAAGAAGACAACCCAAGAGGGGGGGTGAATTGTGTTTTAAGTAATAATTGCAAATTAAAACTTAATGAGTAACTAATTAAAATTATTGCAGGCAGATTAATTAGATTACTAGTTGTAGTGAGTGGAGAAGATGGAAGAGACAATGAACTAATTACAAACACAAGAGGTTTTATAGTGGTTCGGAGCTAACCCTTGCTCCTACGTCCACTCCCCAAGCTTCACTTGGGAGTTCACTATAATCACTAGGATTACAGCCGGTTGTTTTACAAGTTCACAACCCAACTTGTTGTTTTCACGAGATCACAATGAACTCGGTCGGTTTTCACAAGCTCACCGACTAGAACCACCCAATTGTTTTTTCCGGGATCACAATCGAACCCTTACACCGTTGGTTTTAACTTCGGCTCACCAACAAACCTCAACAACCTTGATTCGATCCCCTGATTGAATCAAGTAACAAGAAAACAGTTTGTAAAGAGTACAGGGAAAGCTTCTTAAAAAGCAAATATGTATAATATAAATAATGTAGAGTTAGAAGCCCTCAAACAGATTTTGGAAGAGAAAGTAGGGGCTTCTCGAACTCTGAGTCTCCTCTTTGAATGCACTGAAGATCTGATGTCAGAGGAGAGCCTTGAATGCGAAGGAAATGTTTGTTGGATGAAGTTCAATGCGCTTTTTCCTTCTTTCTCTTGTATTTACTCTTGAGAGCCTTTGGTAGGTGGAAATCCCTTTTTGTTTGAATGGAATAGATCCCCTTGGTGTCTACTACTATTCACTCTAGCTATTTAAGCATGTTGCCCAGATAGACAACCCAAGAGGGGGGGTGAATTGGGTTTTACACTAATTTTGCAATTAAAACGTTTGTGGATAACTAATTAATTCTTTTTGCAGGTTAATTAATTAGATGCTGTGTGCAGTGAATGAAAAGAAAGTGCAAATAACAAGATAATCACAAACACAAGGATTTTATAGTGGTTCGGAGCTAACCCTTGCTCCTACGTCCACTCTCCAAGTCTCACTTGGAAATTCACTATAACCCCTCGGATTACAGCCGGTTGTTTTGCAAGCTCACAACCCAACTTGTTGTTTTACGAGGTCACAACGAACTCGGTCGGTTTTTCCAGGCTCACCGACTAGAACCGCCCGATTGTTTTCCCGGGATCACAATCGAACCCTTACACCGTTGGTTTCAACCTAGGCTCACCAACAAATCTTTACACCCTTGATTCAATCCCCTGATTGAATCAAGTAAAGACAAAATGGAAAGAAGGAACAAAGAGAAAAATACAGCTTCTAAGAAAGCAGATATTCAGCAATATAAACAATAGAGAAGTTAAGAGCCCTCAAACTATTTTATGACGATTTAGAGGAGGGCTTCTCGAACTTTGGGTCTCCTCTTGAATTTGATGCAGACTTGCTGTCAGGAGGAGAGCCTTGAATGTAAGGAAGAGAGTTGGAGAGTCGACTTCAATGCACTTCTTCCTTCTTTTTCGTGTAATCACTCTAGAGAGCTCTTGGTTGGTGGAAATCTCTTTTGCTTTGAATGGAGTCTCACTTTTCTACTTTGCTACAGTCCTCTGTGGCTATTTAAGCCATTTTTCACGGAAACTAGCCGTTAGACACACTTTTTCTAGCCCGTTCTGCACATTCTGCACATCCCTGACAATGTGTCCGTTGGGATCGGAGTCGACTCGCGCGATCTGGAGTCGACTCGGTTGTAGCAGGAGTCGACTCATGCTTTTCTGGAGTCGGCTCGGCAACTATTTCAGATTTGAATTAAAGTGGTCTTCTCGACTGGGAGTCGACTCGACTTAACCCGGAGTCGACTCGCCAAAATCTGGAGCTGACCTTGCACTTTTGGAGTCGGCTCATCCCAAGGAATCCATAGATGTATTCTTCAACTTGGCTCACTCGAGTCGACTCGTAAATTCTGGGAGTCGACTCGGCGCTCAGAGGCCGAACTCCCAATCTTCTGTCTTTTGGCTCGTGCAGTCTTGAAGTCGACTCGAACTGTTCCGGAGTCGACTCGGCTCTCAGTATCCGAAAAACAGTCTTCTGTCTTTTTGGAGTAGCGCTGCCTTGGAGTCGACTCGAACTGTCTTGGAGTCGACTCGCGTCTCAGAGACAACAATACTGTCTTCTGTCTTTTTGGGGTCGCGCTGTCTCGGAGTCGACTCGGGCTTTGCGGGAGTCGACTCGCCTCTCAGTGCCCGAAAGTTGGTCTCTGACTTTTGCCTTGTATAACACTGAGAGTCGACTCTCGCTTTCTTTGGAGTCGACCTGCCAACCCATCGGAGTCGACTCGCGTTCCTCAGGAGTCGACTCGGCTCTCAGGGTCCGAAAACTGCTCTCTGACTTTTTGTCTGTAACTCCTTGGAGTCGACTCATACTGCTCTGGAGTCGACTCGGCTAGCATCGGAGTCGACTCGCGCTCTTCCAGGAGTCGACTTCGCTGACAGGTTTTGAGTTGTATCTTTCTGCTCGTCTGTCTGTTCTCAGTCGGAGTCGACTCGTAATATTCTGGAGTCGACTCGAGCCCTGTACCAGTGCTTCTGATACGCTTGGAGTCGACTCGTAATATCCCGGAGTTGACTTGAGTCTCAAACTTTGGGTTCATCTTGACTTCTTAACTTATCCAAATTGTCTTGAACCAAATCTAGAGACACTTAACCCTAAATTTACAAGAATATCACTGAACACTAGATTGAATTCATTAGTAAACATAAGATATACTCGAATGCTTTGAGCTCATCAAAATCAAATAGGGTTATAATCAATCACTCCACAATCTCCCCCTTTTGATGATGACAAAACATTGAGTATATGTAAAGTGAATTGGTCAACAAACAAGGAGAATTATAGTAAAATTTTAAAATAAATTCAAATGTCTGGTTATTTAATTTATCCAAACCTGAAAGGTGTGAAACAATAAATTTTGAAGTTAAGGCTCCCCCTTTCATTTGGAATTATATAAGCCTTCATATCATGCAATCAATTATTTGGCTTATATATTTTTAATGATTTGCTTTTTTTAAACATTCAGATTCTCCTCCTCAACACATGCATTCAACTTAGGTTTTGATTCTCAGAATTTAACCTTAAATTTTTGGTTTTTAGAGGAAAAATCTGTCAATTTGTTCTTAAGTATGATTCAACTAATCTCCGAATATCCCTTGAATAGATTCTGGAGATTACTGCCATTAGGAGCCCCAACAGAGAGATAATGAGCCTCGAGGTATCGAATCTACTAAGAACAAATTCTTGTGTGTTATAAAAATTTTCTTTTTATTTGATTTTCATTTGATTTCTTTTACATATCTATTAAATATATTTCTCCCCCTTTTTGTCATTGCATCAAAAAGAAAGTAAGCAGAACACACAAGCAAGCGGAGATCAAATTTGCACAATTTTGAAGAAATTTGTCTACTCATTGTATTGATGTATATGTAGTACATTTGTGAATACAATAAGTAAAGCAGTAAATACATGTCAAAGTAAACAAAATAAGCTAAGGCTTCCTCGAGGAGGATGCGGCTCCCTTGGGCAGTCTGGACTGTTGTTCCATGAGTACGGTGACCGCATCGGTGACGTGCCCTAACTGTGTGATAATGGCCGAGTGGCCCTGCTGTGTGTCGTGGAGAGCTCGGTCAGAGTCTCCTGAAGTGTGTCCAGCTTGGCGATCATCACATTCGCCAGGCGCTCGGCCCCCTGACTGGTACTGCCCATATCGTGTCGGATGTCATCTCGCATCTTCCGTGTGTTGCTTGTGACATCGCTCATGTTGGAGAACTGGGCTTGTATCAGGCTTCTGACATTGAGATCTCCTCCCTCAGATGAGCCGTCATCTCGGTCACGGCTGATAGAGAGGGACCATGCAGAAGAAGGTGCAGGGGCTGGACCTCGGAGCTCCTCAGCAGGTCGTCCCGAAGATCTCGTACAATCTCCTGCCGCAACTCCGGAGCTGCTCAGGAGAAATCCGGACCTCCATCGGCTGAGTGGGTGGCGCAGAGGAGGAGGGTCCGGCTGAGGTGGAGGGTGCTGAGTGGAGGGAAAGGTGGGGAAGTCTGAATCAGGATCAGGACTGGGGGAGCGTCTAGTGGTAGGTGTGGAGGAGGATGGTTTCCTGACCCAGGTTTCCTCTACCTTATGAAAACCCATCCTGTGAAGGTTCCCTCACTCATGCGATCTGTCCATCGCAGTGTGCAAGAGGGTTCCCCCTCAGGAATGGGGATCTCGGACTCCCTAAGATAAGAGTGTACATCATACCATAGGGAAGGGTGAGCCGAGGCCTGTCTAGTGGCTCACATAGGTACTTGTAGATTAGTTTGGGAAGTTGATTGGAGTATCCTGAAGGAGGTAGAACATAAGGCTAGGTCCCTCTCAGACACAAAGTCAAAACGGCCAGTTTTAGGGAATAGTGTCCTAGAAATAATGCTCAGGAGAGCCGCATCTCAACTGACAGTGAGCTGGCGGACACCTCATCTAATGGGGACTGGGGTGGACTCCCTAAAATGGCCGTAAGGGCCTCAGTCCTATCCTCAGGATGAGTAGGTGACACCCCTACTTGGGGAAGATGGAGGATTTGAGCAATGATATCCTCCGAAATAAATAGTGGGACACCCGCTACGGTCCCCTCTATCCCACCATTTCCCCTATGTACTGTTCCATAGAACTCCCTAACTAGATCAGGGTATGTGGGGAGATCCAAGAACAAAAGAACTCTAAACCCTGGGCCTTCAACCTATCTCCTATGGTGAAGCCCTTCCGGGAGAGATAGTCAAAGTTGACATATCTCCCGGTGGAGACCCGCCTTCCCGGCGCACGGACGCGAGGGAACGGGCCTCGGCGGGGAACGAGCCGGAGGTTGTGGCCTCACGGGATCGTTCCGAGCCTTGGACCGTTGCTCGGCACCGGTCGCGGGTTGGGGCCTCTTCCGGCTTGGGACAACGGTTTTCCGAGGCATTCTAGACCTAGGGAAGAGGAATGAACCCTAAGGGACGGAAGAGGGTCGACGGAAAAGCCCTAAGGACGGTCGGAGACGACGTAGGAGACGGCTCTAGGGTTTATGAATAGTGGCGGCGGTGAATAGAAGTGTTGATTAAACGCTTGCATTAGGGTTAAAAAATTTGGATCCCGACCTCGAGTCGACTCCACTGAGTCGCGAGTCGACTCCCCTAATGCTGTCATCGACCTCGAGTCGACTCCCGCCTATGTGCGAGTCGACTCCCCTTATGCTTCATCTTCCTCGAGTCGACTCTCGTCTATGTGCGAGTCGACTCCTCCTTATGAGCCGACTCTGAAACGTATCCGAGTCGACTCGAACTGTGGCACGCACTTAAAAATCATGCTATTTTCGTGCCAAACAAGGGATAAGCACTAAGTTTATGATCTGACTTGATATTCATCGATGAGAGACTCTAAATTCAACAGCACCTAATCATCAAAATCAATGGACTAGTGGAGAACATCACTAGGATGGATCAATCACTCCTAATCCTCTCCTAAGCACACTAAATCTCTCTTCACTCAAAGGTTTTGTGAAGATATCAGCTAATTGATCATTAGTGCAAACAAATTGGAGTGTCACATCACCATTCAGAACATGATCTCTTATGAAGTGATGTCTTATCTCAATATGTTTAGTTCTTGAATGCTGAATTGGATTTTTGGTTAGATTAATGGCACTTGTATTATCACAATTAATGGAAATTTTGTCTTGTTTAATGCCATAGTCTTCAAGTTGTTGTTTAATCCACATAATTTGAGCACAACAACTCCCGGCAGCTACATATTCAGCTTCGCAGTAGATAATGCAACCGAGTTTTGTTTCTTGCTAAACCATGAAATTAAGTTTTCTCCTAGGAATTGACATGACCCGCTGGTGCTTTTTCTATCAAGTTTACAACCAGCAAAGTCTGAATCTGTATATCCTATTAAGTTCAGACTAGATTCTTTATACTGCAATTAGATGAGATTCCTTAGGATTAGACTGATATCTAGCACACATGCATACACTAAACATGATATCAGGTCTACTTGCAGTGAGATTCAATAAAGATCCTATCATACCTCTATACATCTTTTGATCTACAGATTTACCTGATTCATCTTGGTCTAGTTTGCATGATGAGCTCATGGGTGTGCTGATTGACTTGTTTCCCTCTATATCAAACTTCTTAATCATCTCCTTGATGTATTTAGCTTGATTGACGAAGACCCCTCTTTTGATTGTTTGATTTGAAGCCCAAGGAAATAGTTCAGCTCTTCCATCATGCTCATTTCAAATTCACTCTGCATCAAGTCAGCAACTTCTTCGCAGAGGCGATTGTTAGTAGCACCGAAAATAATATCATCAACATAAATCTGCACTACTAACATATCTTTGTTTTTCTTCTTCAAAAATAGTGTTGTATCTACATTTCTCCTAGAGAACTCATGATCTAGTAGAAATTTGCTAAGTGTTTCATACCATGCTCTAGGCGCTTGTTTCAAACCATAAAGTGCTTTATTCAATTTGTACACATGATTAGGGTATTGATGATTTTCAAAACCAGGAGGTTGTTCTACATACACCTCCTCATTAATATACCCATTTAAAAATGCACTTTTTACATCCATTTGAAATAACTTGAAATCCTTAGAGCATGCAAATGCTAATAATAATCTAATTGCCTCGAGTCTAGCAACAGGAGCAAAGGTTTCATCAAAGTCTATACCTTCTTCTTGATTATACCCCTTTGCTACTAGTCTAGCCTTATTCCTTATTACAATTCCATTTTCATCAAGTTTGTTTTTATATATCCATTTGGTACCTATAGTTGAATATTCAGAAGGTCGTTCAACTAGATTCCATACCTTGTTTCTAGTAAATTGGTTTAATTCTTCTTGCATTGCATTTATCCAATTTACATCTTTTTCAGCTTCTTCTATGTGTTTGGGATCAAAATGTGAGACAAAAGCTAGATGATTATTTAAGTTTCTAAGGGAAGCTCTAGTCCTAACAGGTTGAGATGGATCATCTAAAATTAATTCCTTAGGATGCCCGTGAGCATACTTCCAAGCCTTAGTCAACTCATGATCCATAATAGCCTCTTGACTTGATGATGCATTTCCAAGTAATTTTTGTTCATTATCTTGTAATGTCATCTCATCAATCTTTTCTTCAAGAATTTCAGCATCAATCATCAAAAAATAAAAAAAAAAAAAGATTAACTCTTACTAGAAGAGTATCACTGAATCATCAAAAACAACATGTATAGATTCTTCTATAACTAGGGTTCTTTTATTGAAAACTCTATAGGCTTTACTAGTTGTAGAGTACCCCAAAAATATACCCTCATCAGATTTGAGTCAAATTTTCCTAGATTATCTTTTCCATTATTATGAACAAAACACCTACATCCAAAGACATGAAAATAGTTCACTTTTGGTTTTCTGTTTTTCCAAAGTTCATAAGGTGTTTTCTTTATAATGGGTCTCAATAAAACTCTATTTAATATATGACAGAGGTATTGATGGCTTCTCCCCAAAAGTACTTAGGGAGGTTACTTTCACATAACATGGTTCTAGCCATTTCCTCTAGAGTTCTATTTTTCCTTTCCACAACTCCATTTTGTTGTGGTGTCCTAGGTGCAGAAAAATTATGAGTTATCCCCTTTTTACTACAAAACTCATCAAATAAATGATTTTCAAATTCGGTTCCATGGTCACTTCTAATAGCTATGACTGAAGTATCTCTAGCATTTGTTACTTCTTATGAAATTTCTTAAAACTGAAAATGCTTGATCTTATGAGCTAAGAACATGACCCAAGTGTATCTAGAATAATCATCTACAATAACTAGACCATATTTATTTCCACCTAGACTTGTGGTTCTAGTTGGTCCGAATAGATCCATGTGTAGTAGTTCTAGAGGTCTAGAGGTAGAGACACAATTTATGGATTTAAAGGAGTTCCTTGATTGTTTGCCAATTGACAGCTTCACATATTTTATTCTTTTCAAACTTTAGTTTTGGCAAACCTATCACGGAATCTCTTTTAACTAGTTTTGATATTGTGTCCATGCTTGCATGACCTAACTTACGGTGCCATAACCAACTAGCATCATTATCCTTAGTTTCATTAACAACTAAACATGGGTTATGTTTGGCAAGATCCTCAAGGTCTACAACATACACATTCCACGTCTTATTCCTTTAAAAACTAAACTATTGTCATTTGAGTTGGTTATGATGCATAGTGATGGTTTGAACAAAACATCAAAACCTCTATCACACAATTGACTAATGCTAAGTAGATTATGCTTAAGACCATCAACATATCGAACATTATCAATAAAGGTTGAAGGGTAATTTGTACTTTACCTATACCAATGATGTGACCTTGGTTATTGTCTCCAAAAGTCACAGCACCTCCCTTCTTAGCTTCAAGGGTGAAGAATTGATCTTGTCACCCGTCATGTGTCTTGAGCAGCCACTATCCAAGTACCAACAATTTTTGTCGACCTTGGCTGCAAGACACTCCTACACAAGCAAATCATACAATTTTAGGTACCCAAGTTTTCTTGGGTCCTTCATGGTTAGTAATGTTGGTTCCTTTTGGAACCCAAACCCTTTTAATTTTTCTTTTAGTTTTTTCTTTTCTATAATCACATACATTTGCTTTATGTCCTAATGTTCCACAGCAAAAACATGTTATTTTCTTAGTTTTACTTTCCCTGCTTTAACAAAGAAATTACTAAGAGTTTTTGCTTATTTTTAGGTTTATACCCTAAACCAGCTCTATTGAATACAGCTCGTTGACTATTAAGTATCATCTCTAATTTTTCTGAGCTATATGTAAATTTTTCTACAAAGGCTTGTACTTTTCAAGTTCTAGTGTCAATTTTTGTTTTTTTGTTTTTAGATCATTTAAGTCTTTTGTGAGTTACTTCCAATAGTTTAGTTTATTTTTAAGTTCAGAAATTTCTTGGTTAGTTTTTCATTATCTTTAGTTAAGGTATTAGTTTTTGAATAACATTTGGTTGCTTGTTTAAGTTCTAATTTTTTTAGTGATAATCCTTATCCTTAACTAATTTATCGTATTTTGGAGGTGAGATTGATTGGTTAGTTTTAGCTCTTTATTCTTAAGTTTATGCCTTATATTCACCATTAATTCATTAAAGCATCATACAATTCATCAAAGTAAAATCTAAATGCGTTTCGGATGTTACCTCATTTCATTGCCATAAAGCAGAAATTGGCCTTTTCTTCTTGTTCCTCATCCGATGATGATGATGATGAGTCGGAGTCCGATAGGTGGAGACAAGGGACTTTCTTTTTCTTGTACTTGCTCCCTTCTTCAGCAAAGGACACTCAGCTCTGAAGTGCCCCGGCTTCTTGCACTCATAACATCCAATCCCCTCATTTTCCTTTCCTTACCTTTATCCTTGTGATAGGAACTTGAGGGGCCTCTCCTTTGATGAAAGGACTTCTTTCGGTTGATGAATTTTCTGAACTTGCGCACGAGAAGAGCCTCATCATCATCTCCCTCATGATCTTTTCTTCACTGCTGCTACTGCAAGACAAGTCTTTGTTAGAAGAGTAGATTTGAGAGCTATTACCTTTTTCTTATGGAGGACTCTTCTTCGCTGTGTTGTTTCATTGTGAGCTCGTGCGTCATTAGGGATCCAAGAAGCTCCTCAAGTGGAAGCTTGTTCAAGTCCTTGGCTTCTTGGATTGCCGTCACCTTGGCTTCCCATGACCTTGGTAGACAGCGAAGAATCTTCCTGACAAGCTCACTGTTAGTATAATTTTTGCCAAGGCTTTTTAGGCCATTGACAATGTCAGTAAATCTAGTGAACATGCAAGTGATTTTTCATTAGAATCCATCTTAAATAATTCATACTTATGAACTAATATATTTATTTTGGATTCTTTGACTTGATTCGTGCCCTCATGGGTCACTTCAAGTCTATCCCAAATCTCTTTTGCAGAATTGCAAGTAGAGACTCTATTGAATTCATTTCTATCTAATGCACAGTAAAGCACATTCATTGCTTTGGCATTGAGTTGTGCCTTCCTAAAGTCATTGTCATCCCAATCCTTTTCAAGTTTGGGTACAGTGACACCCTCTACATAGATGGATGGGATGTATGGTCCATTTAGTAATGGTCCACATCTCATAGTCTTGGGCTTGGATAAATATTCTCATCCTAGCCTTCCAATATGAGTAGTCGGATCCATTAAAGAATGGGGTCTTTGGGTGGACTGGCCCTCAATGTGGGAAGATCCAAATGGGGTTGTCATTTTGATCTTTTACTCTTGGGTAAAAGAGTTCCGGCTCTGATACCACTTGTTGCCCAGATAGACAACCCAAGAGGGGGGTGAATTGGGTTTTAAAATAATTTTGCAATTAAAACGTTTGTGGATAACTAATTAATCTTTTTGCAAGTTAATTAATTAGATGCTGTGTGCAGTGAATGAAAGAAAGTAAATAACAAGACAATCACAAACACAAGGATTTTATAGTGGTTCGGAGCTAACCCTTGCTCCTACGTCCACTCCCCAAGCCTCACTTGGGAATTCACTATAACCCCTCGGATTACAGCCGGTTGTTTTACAAGCTCACAACCCAACTTGTTGTTTTACGAGGTCACAACGAACTCGGTCGGTTTTCCCAGGCTCACCGACTAGAACCCCGATTGTTTTTCCGGGATCACAATCGAACCCTTACACGTTGGTTTCAACCTAGGCTCACCAACAAACCTTTACACCCTTGATTCAATCCCCTGATTGAATCAAGTAAAAAAAATGGAAAGAAGAACAAAGAGAAAAATACAGCTTCTAAAAAGCAGATATTCAGCAATATAAACAATAGAGAAGTTAAGAGCCCTCAAACTATTTTATGACGATTAGAGGAGGGCTTCTCGAACTTTGGGTCTCCTCTTGAATTTGAAGACTTTGCAGGAGGAGACTTCTTAATGCTGGGAAGAGAGTTGGAGATGGAGTTAATGCCTTCTTCCTTCTTTTCGTTGAAATCACTCAGAGAGTTGGTTGTGAAATCTTTTCTTTGAATGGAAGTTCACTTTCTACCTTGCTACAGTCCTCTGTGGCTATTTAAGCCATTCCCCACGGAAACTAGCCGTTAGACACACTTTTCTAGCCGTTCTGCACATTCTGCACATCCTGACAATGTGTCCGTTGGGATCGGAGTCGACTCGCGCGATCTGGAGTCGACTCGGCTGTAGCAGGAGTCGACTCATGCTTTTCTGGAGTCGGCTCGGCAACTGTTCCGGATTTGAATTAAAGTGGTCTTCTCGACTGGGAGTCGACTCGACTTAACCCGGAGTCGACTCGCCAAAATCTGGAGCTGACCTTGGCACTTTTGGAGTCGGCTCATCCCAAGGAATCCATAGAGTATTCTTCAACTTGGCTCACTCGAGTCGACTCGGAATTCTGGGAGTCGACTCGGCGCTCAGAGCCCGAACTCCCGATCTTCTGTCTTTTGGCTCGTGCAGTCTTGGAGTCGACTCGAACTGTTCCGGAGTCGACTCGGCTCTCAGTATCCGAAAAACAGTCTTCTGTCTTTTTGGAGTAGCGCTGCCTTGGAGTCGACTCGAACTGTCTTGGAGTCGACTCGCGTCTCAGAGACAAAATACTGTCTTCTGTCTTTTTGGGGTCGCGCTGTCTCGGAGTCGACTCGGGCTTTGCGGGAGTCGACTCGGCTCTCAGTGTCCGAAAGTTGCTCTCTGACTTTTGCCTTGTATAACACTGAGAGTCGACTCTCGCTTTCTTTGGAGTCGACCTGCCAACCATCGGAGTCGACTCGCGTTCCTCAGGAGTCGACTCGGCTCTCAGGGTCGAAAAAATGCTCTCTGACTTTTTGTCTGTAACTCCCTGGAGTCGACTCATACTACTCTGGAGTCGACTCGGCAAGCATCGGAGTCGACTCGCGCTCTTCAGGAGTCGACTCGCTGACAGGTTTTGAGTTGTATCTTTCTGTTCGTCTGTCTGTTCTCAGTCGGAGTCGACTCGTAATGTTCCGGAGTCGACTCGAGCCTGTGCCAGTGCTTCTGATACGCTTGGAGTCGACTCGTAATATCCGGAGTCGACTCGAGTCTCAGACTTTGGTTCATCTTGACTTCTTAACTTATCCAAATTATCTTGAACCAAATCTAGAGACACTTAACCATAAATTTACAAGATTCACTGAAACACTAGATTGAATTCATTAGTAAACATAAGATATACTCAAATGCTTTGAGCTCATCAAAATCAAATAGGGTTATAATCAATCACTCCACAAAGCAGTCCACTTTGAAAACTAGCCATTAGACACCACTTTATGGCCGTTCTGCGCAATCTGCAACTCCTGACAGTGTATCCGTTGGGATCGGAGTCGACTCGCTCGATCTAGAGTCGACTCAGCTGTTGCTGGAGTCGACTCATGCTTTACTGGAGACGACTCGCCCACTGGTCAGGATTTGAATTAAAGTGCTGTCCCGTTCTGGAGTCGACTCGGCCAA